>NW_015150968.1:329430-359293 GCF_000732505.1 Cyprinodon variegatus | reverse complement strand
GCACAATGGCAGCCCACTGCTCGCCAAGGGGATGGGTTAAGTCCAGAGAGTTCATTTTGTTGCTCTGTACCGTTGACAGTGTAGTGGCAATAAAAAGCTGGAAACTTCGCGGCAACATCAGAACACTTCCTGATTCTCAGCTCTAGTTTTAATGTATTCTATTAGTAAGACAATTTTCCTAACACAACTTCACTTTTATCTCTCTTGGAGTCAAAGTTCTTGCGCCTTTTTACACTTGATCTTCGACTTTTCCTTTTTTTCCCATCTATTCTTTGAGTTCCACACTCGCTCGCCTCCATTGTGTCGGCTTGTTGACCAGTTGTACGTATGTGCATTGACATAATTCCAGTCAAAAGATGTTGTTATGGTCAGTATACACAGGAAGGTTGTATTCTCTAACCAATTGAACAGATAAAAATAGCTCAAAAGGCAAAAATGACAAATGCTACATCAAGAGGACACCCTAAATTATCATAAGAAGTGGTTACTTTTATAGACATTAGATAAATGTCAAATAATGTGACTATGTACCTTTAAGGTGGATAAAATCCTTCAGAGGAGGCAAAGCCAAACCATTTAATATTGTACAGATACTGTAGGAATGACATCACAAAATCTAATCTGGTTTTATGTATTTTGAGGAACGGAGAGATTGATGGTTACTTTTTTGGCACTGAAAGTATATATTTTGCTGCTTCATGAGTTTGGTTATGTTGTATTTGCTGAATTGTTGCCAACATGAATTTATTCTATCGGTGTCTTTCTTTGAGACTTAAAGGACGGTTTTAAATCAGTAATGCCCCCGAAGTATTTGTGTTGTTGAACCACATTTAACTTGCAGATTCCTGCAAACTCAACAGGTAGGTTAGTTTAAAAAAAGACCCGAACATGTCAGCCATTTTTGTACAGTGTGAATATAAATCAAAGTTTACCCTGCGGATATACGACTGTATCATCTGCATACAGTTGGCTTCCAGTAACAGACTGACTGTTTCAGTGAAACTGGGTGAAAATTAGATGTTTGTGTTTGAAAATCAAGTAACAATCAAGTAATTTCAGAAACACTGTAAGAAAGTTTTTTTTTTCATATATTTGAAGTAAAAAGAAAAAAACTCCTTTTGTAGATTTGGTAAAACTGTGCTATAGGAGGCCTAGATATGTTTTTATTGTAACCTTTATAACTTTGCTTTAGATTATGTTTGGACAAGTAATGTCTACAAGTGGATCTATTCTTTCTAAGACCTTTTTCATTATATTTCTAAGAATTTTATTTATAGTAAAATGCATAAAAAAATCATTTGAGGGGGGAAAAAATTCTCATTTATTCATACCATCTTTCTTTTCTCTGAAAACAACGCAACTGTGGTCTTGCTGACACTTCTGGTGGACTCTACCAAATGTTAGCTTTCTTTTGAAACCAAGTTTTTGAAATTATGTTTTTTAATTGCTGAGTAAAAAACCCCAAAACAGATACCGGCACACACTGTTGGGGCACATGAGGATATGCATCATTTTCTTTACAGATTATCAGTAAGCTCCATCTGTGTTAAAGTTACACCAAACCTTGGAGTTGTAAGGTGAGAAAGGTGTTTGTTTTCATGACGTTCTGTGTTTTTGATGCGCAGCTCGTCGGGAACCTGCTGGACTTCTGCTTCTACACCTTCCGAGAGTCACAGGCCCTGAAAGTGGAGTTCCCTGAGATGTTGGTTGAGATCATCAGAGACCAGATACCGATGGTGGAGTCAGGCCTCACTCACACCATCTACTTCCACAAGAAGTGACCCGCTACAGGACCCGAACAAAAGGGGCATTAAGAACCGGGAAAGACGAGGAGGATGAGGTTCAGGGAAGAGGGAAGTTCATGAGAAAGACCTGAACTGTCGGCCCTCACCCAGCCGCCCTCTACAGCGGTGACCTCGCCTCAGATCGCGGCCAAGGCTGAGGGGTGAAGAGAAGGATTCAACCCTGCAGTCATCATGAGCATTTCAGAGCTGTGAATAGTCAGAGACATCAAACACGACACAACGATCCTGACTTTTGACAAACGTGACAAAAACATCCTGATGAACACCCATGCAACCCTGCCCCAAAGATAAAAAAACAGTATTCTGTGGAGATAAAGCCATACGTCACCTAGAATACACCCAACAGTCACAGATGGAAAACAAACACCCCGACATGCCCTGCCGTACACGCACTGTAACGGGATTCTTTAGCTAATCCAGTCAAAAGTTGTTGTTTTTTAATGCAAATCTTAAATCCAGCTTATGCAGTCTGTAAAAAATTAATAATAACACTTGGAAATATCCTGCTTATACTAGAAAATTAGCTCTGCGTGTAGCAGCAAACCCAAGGGCTATACAGGTATCACCATTAGCTAAATAATCTCATCAATCTAACAAGTCCAAGTTTGATCCACTAGTCTGTGTCGTGACAGCCGTTGACGACTCGGTTTTTAAGGTTAAGACGTGTTGTGAAACAATCAAGACTATTATGCAAAAGCCCAAAGTTGGAGCTGTTCTGAAATGAATGAATCTGTGCAGCGTGAAGAAAGCTGGAACTATTCAGAGATGTTGCGAAAAAAACATTATATTGATGCAACACTTTTACCTTTTCTGCAAAAAAAGAACTAGAAAAAAAAAACATTAGAAAATGCATTTCTAGAAAAGATTGGGCTGAAAATGGGTTTGACTGAGGTGCATCTATTAGCTGTCATTTGTGGTGTCTCCAGAGCAGCTGTCCAAACGGGGGGTTCTGACCCGTGAAACCAGCCCTTTGTGAACCAACGCTTATCTCCTCTTCCCAGAGACAATAAAACACATTTTCTAGAAGGGTTTCTTGTTTTTGGAAAAGTCAGTCGTTCCACGTTTAGGTGCTTAATTTCTACAGAGCTGGGCGACACCTGACATGTACAGTAATAGGTAGACGATACCATATATGGACACAAAGTTTAAACACACCTACTCTGTAAAGTTCATAGTATCCAACATGGAGCATTACTCTGCTAACAGCTAACACACCCATACCAGACGAGTTTGTACAGGTTCTAACTCCTTACACATTGATGTACAGAAGATGTTTGAAGGTATGTGTTGATGAAGAACAGATTATTCTACTGGATTGGTCACTTTTTTTTTCCCTCCTGCTTTATATTATTTCTTATTATTGTCACTCGGGTCTTTTAGACCATTTTATTGTCCTGGGTCCTGGTTGTGGGAAAAAAAAAAGCCACAGTGATGCTACTGAAGAGTTGCAGGAAGATAACGAGCATGATTGTTATCCGGTTGATGTGCCCTAAGTGTGTATTAACATGTGTTTATGAAGTGTTTCTTTTTTGACCAGTATGTGATGAATCTCTCTGCTCTTTAAGGGTGGGTTTTCCTGCTCACATTTCTAGGTTTAGCCATATCTCATTTCCACGTTGGGTTTGCACAGAGGAAGAACCATGTGAAATGAGGCGTTAGTGCAGCTAGTATGGAGGGTTGGTTTATATTCCATCACAGAGAGAAGGAGTGAAGGATGTTGGCAGCCTAGCGTGGCGCTAGTGAGCTGCCATACCAACGCCTCGCACAGCCGGTATAGGTACCAGAACTGCTCGGGAGGTCAGATCCGCTCAGGCCCTTCGCATGCCAGTGACGTTACTCTATATAATTGGCTGAACGTTGCCATATGCCATAAAACATTGTGGTTGCCTAGACAACGATAATAACATAATGCAGCATCTGTTTGCAGAGTTGGGAGCATCTGTAGGGTTAGTGTGTCTAATGACTGATAGAGTTCTACCAGGTTGATAACAAAGGTGGAAAAATATGTTTATGGTGAACAAAGTAACTGCAAGAACATGATATAAAGGAGGAGAGCTGAGTAGAGCTGTGCCTAGCTGTGCTCAGTAGCTAACAGGTTTGCCTCTTTTAGCTCGGTCAGTTAGGAATATTAAGATACACTACTTTTAACATTGTGTCATTAACAACTGTTCGTTTTCTACAAGTAGAATAACTTTTGTTTTCTTTGTTTAAAATCTTTACAAAGTCATTTTTGAGATGTTCCATTTGTCCTTCCCTGTTCTCAGATCATAATAAAAAGAAGAATAAGAAGCAGCACTGAGACTTTTTGTGTCAGAACAGAGTCTGTCATAGAAGCCAGTGTTTTCCTTCAACACTGAGAATGATTCTTTTCTGCTTTCGGCTACTTTAGAACGCCGATGAAACTTAAAATCATAGCAAATATAGGTAATAATATGGTGAGAAGAAGAGATGTGATTGTCAAGAAACGGGTTTAATACAGTTTGTCCAAGTGGCGTTGCTATATGATGATGTCATAAGAAAGGGCAGGACCCGGAGCAGATCTAACCACCCGAGCAGAGTTGGTACCTACACCGGCCCAAGGCACAGGCGAACTAAACTGACCCCTAGTGGTGAGTTCCCACCAAACATGAATAATGCGTGACAGAGCAAAGCAATGCAGAGGACCAATTGTTATTGAGACAAATCAAGCAAACAGAAACACAGAGAAAATTTAGTTCAAAAGTAAAAAAAAATCCAAATTTTCTGTCATTCACATCGCGTCATCCAATCAGAGACTGAATGTGGCTGTTTGGTAGGGTGAAGGAGCACACTCCACTTTTATCCCATTGCATCCCCAAAGTGGGATGACAGGTTTGAACCCTAGACAGAGGGAAGTACCGCAGGAAGCGACTGTGATCCAGCTGCAGATCTTGGACTTCCCGAACTAGGAGCATCTCTAGAGGATATGTTGACCCGCTGAGGAAAGCTCTGCCTTGTCTGCACTAATTGTTGGTGAAATGACAAGCTACAGGATGCAAATGATGTGCACAATTTGCTGGAGTCATGTTTGGTGAGAACGCACCAGAAAAGCTAAGAATCTTTCCTTCTAGATATGCACCGATCATCAGCCGATCTTTGCTCGACCAGGTCGGTGAAATTTGGTCATTCAGAAACGACACACCTGACAGATTTCAGGTCAGCGAATGCACTTTACCCCAACCCTACGAGGTGATGCCAATTATTCCACTCTTTGGTGTGGAAGTTGTTACTGGGGGAGAACTCAAGCGTAGCAGTTTCTTTATCATAAGAAGCACAAAAGACATAAAACTAATAAAAATATAAGAAGTATACAGTTAATTAAACTTCTTTGTTGTTAGCCTTTGGTGATGAACTAATGTCTTCGAGGCTGGAAAGCCACATTATCATCACCCTAATCTTTAGGAAACAGTAAGATCCCAATTCTGTCGCTGATTGGGCCACTCCATAACATTTCTGCTTCTTCCGGTTAGAAGAAAAAGATAGATAAATATGTCACTTTAAACTTAAGAATGTGAATCATTTTAGGCAGTAAATGAAATAAAATGAGAGGAGAGATTTGAGCAGATAACAGGAAGGTTACAGTGTGATAGCCAAGCAGTGGCTTATCCTGTTGTTTCCTCTAATGGAAATGAACTGGACTTTGGAAATGCAGCTGCCAGCTTAAATATTTTAGAGAAAACAAACAGGGACTTCTGTTTTGCTAACTGTGCTAAAATGCAAAAAAGCCTCTTTCCACTTACAACCTGACCAAGTAATTTACAGGTAACTTATACTGGGTCAGGGTTATGTGTGAATAATAATAGCAAAACTGACCTATAAATTTACCATTTCAAGACCTAGTACCATACCCGCTAATTTACCAGAACTGCTCCGTTACATTACTGGCACACATTTATAAATTTATGTGAAACGTTCATAGTGACACATTTTCTAGCAACATGTTAACCTCCGCAACAACAGCAAAGCTGATAAACGAGCTGGCAATATCTTATCAAGTAAGAAGGCAAGTTTTTAATGATGGCTCAAAACTAGTCGGACCTGGAAATAGAAGACCTGCTGTTCTAGAGACTGAAATAGAACGCTGGTTGTCAGGAAGTTTGGGACTCAGTTACATATGACTTGATAACAGCTAGCCTCTCTTTGGGACAACAGATTATACACTGGACATAAAGTAAATTTTTTAATAACATAGCAGCTCTAAGTAATTTTTTTGTGGTGCTCCCCCTACTGGACAATTTTAAAATAGCACATTTTTAAACACTGACAGCTACAAAGCTGTAACTCTGTAAGCCGATAGAAGACGCATATAACGACCAAATGTCCAGGGAGGTGGGTAGTACTGCCAACAAAGCCAAGCCCAAACAATGGGCTGCCGTAAAGCTATTCGTCTTGTCTAGAGAACAAGATCTGAGCTGCAGACACCAGTTTTTCATTGGAATAGAAAGCATGGATTTCCAACCAGAGCCCGTAGGGGGATATGACAGGCCACTTTATCATCTCATTGACACATTCCCATCACAGGGACATAGAAGGAGACGTATTGAGGTAAAAATGTTATTTAGTGCTGCTTTTAAAAGCCTGCCTGCCAACCCAAAAAGCCACTAACAACATAAGAGCCACAGGTCCTGTTTGCCAGACTTATAATTTCTTGCTTGATCAGTTAAAGCTGTATCGTTTAGATTACTGCCACCTGCAGGTGATGGTAGGTAGATCCAGTCCATGGTTTCCAGGTTGAGTGTAAAAAGAGCTGAACCAATAGTTTACTGGGACAGGTTTGCATCTGTGAAAGGAGCAGATTCTTGTGGTCCCAGTAGTTTACTTATGAAAGGGGCTAAAGATGCCAAAGCATTTCGAACTGGGATATGCAGCGACTTCTCGATCGAACACGCTGCAGTTTCTCTGCTCTAAATATCAGTAATTAATTAGCTGCTTTTTTAAAGCTGCATATAATTTTTTTTCTCAAATAGAATAAGAAACAGCTAAAATGGGATTCAGCAGGTCAGAAAAAGTGATCGGTGCATTTCTACTGGTAATATTTTTCCAAAAACTTGAAAATGTTTAAATTAGTTTATAATGTAGACGGGCTGGACTCTCCTGACTGAATGTCTCCATGGTGGGACTGGAAAAAAAAGAACCAGACTCACTAACTCATGGCCTCGGCTCAACTGCTGCATTCCTGCAGCTTGAAGTTCATTTTTGGGCAAACAGAAACAGGGATCAGAAAGAGGAGAGGGTTCCGTTTTATCCGAGGGGAACTGGGTTATCCGAGGTTGGTGTCAAATGTTCTCCTGATAACTAGTTTCTTTTTAAACCATGAATTATGGGACAGAGCATGAAGTAAGAACCTGGGCCCGATTTCCCCTCTTTCAGAAATAAGTCTTTTTTTTTCTTCTCCCCAACTGCAATAATTAGTAGACTGGTTTTACTTCACAGCCTCCCTAACACTGACTCTTCATTTAGTCCATTTTGTTGTCCTTTTTAAAGAATAAAAATGTCTAACAGTTCATAGAATGAATGAGGAAAGTATTTTTGAGAGAATTATATTTTGCTGGAAAACAATATTTAAGTACTTTGTCTAGAAATGCTATCCTTTTTGTAAAACAAAATGTTATTGCATGCTTTTTGACAAGATGTTTACATGTATTTAAAAAAAGGGAAACTTGTGCCTTTTTATCTCACCTGATTTACAGTTTTACAGTATATATTGTAAATAATAAGGCAAGTCTTTATGTTAAGTGTAGTATGAAACATTTCTACTTTTAACCATCTTGTTGAACAGTTGAAACAAGTCGTTTCCCACTCGCCATGTTGTGTCTGTTGGCTCAGAGCAGAACTCGGCAGTCGGCGCCGTAAAATGAATGTACCAGATATTGTGAGCAAATTATGGAACGTGCTACCTGAATGTTAGAGAGACGACGTTTATTATCCACCCATTTTTTTTATTTTGTTTTTATTATTTCATGAAATAAAAAAACAAAAACAAATGCACTTTTTAAAAGAAATGAATAAATTGTAACAGGCTGTATTAGAGTAAGAGACGCATCATCTGGAGGAGACATCGTAACCCATGGCAACAGGGATGCTACATCAGCTGAAACTTGGGATCTGGAAAAAATACAAACACATCAACTTAATGCTGGAATTATTAATATTAATATTGTTATTTCTGTTTTTATCATAAATGATGGAATGAAAAGACACTTTTTAAAGGAAAGAAATTTGACCCTAAGAAAGATAAATCCTTTAACATTTTATCAAAAACCCATTTCCTTCTTCTTTCATCAGTTTTCTTCTTTTTTTGTCAAAAGTTGGATGAAAATCTTGCTGCGTTTAAATGTGAACCAATAATCAGTAGCATGACTAGATCCGTTGCTCCTCTGATAGGATAGAGTCTGCGTCTCCCGAACATTACAATAAAAACAAGGTTATAGGAAGTTCTACAAAACTTTTGAGTTAAAAGGATTTAAAGGTTGTCCTCAGTGAGGGTCTGTGGAGTAATTAGTAGTCAGTATCTACCTGCTGTTGATGGGAGTCTGCATCATAATTTATGTTTTTACCGTAGAACCAAGCTAATGTGTTTCAAAGTAAAATCTGTCTAAAAGTGAATAAAAAGACATTCTTAAAGAGATTTAAATCCATCTTAACTACTGATCTAAACTGATTGGATTGAAAACAAAACAAATTATTTTAGACAATAAAGAAAATTTCAAAACATTGTAAATAAAAGTCATCAGACTGAGCCAGATGAACAAGGACCTGTAGGCAGGAAATGTTCCTGTAAATCAAACCTTTAGTAGTATTGTTTTTTATTATCATTACGCTGTCACAAGTACAGAGCAACATTTAACCCATCCCCTTGGGGAGCAGTGGGCTGACATTGTGCAGCGCCCAGGGAGCAGTCTGGGGTTAAGGGTCTTGCTCAGGGACCCAGAGTGGCAGTCTGTGGGAGTGGGGCTTGAACTGAGAATCTCAGGATTCCAAGCTCTATGCCCTTCCCATTAGGCCGCCAGTCCCCAAAGCAATGATGACCATTTAATACTATATATATATACATTGTTTTAATTAGTGGGGCCATGACATCATCAAAAGTAAAAGGCAAGAGAATGCAAAATATATTAAAAAGGTAAAATAGTAATCAGAGCTAGGTGGTGATTTGGGCTAAAATATTAGGGAAAAATTAAACAAATCTGCCAAAAAAAATAAAGAACTAATTGTTTTTTTCATCATTTTCTAGAAGATTTTTATCATTAGAGGCACATAGTCCTGTTTGGCATTTTTTAAATGTGTACTCCAGTATCTCACTCTGGTTTTTTTTTTTTTTTTTTTTTTTTTTTTTTTTTTTTTTTTTTTTTTTTTTTTTTACAAATTAGAGCTGATGTTTTATTTATTTTTGTGTTTTCCGCTTTGTTTTTGAGCAGAGATTAAAGCTTTTTATTTATACATATAATTACAAGCGAGGTCCATTACTGAGCATGTGCACAGCAGGTAAACAAAGAGGTGTTTCACTACCGTGGCTAAGCCAGTTAGCAGCTTGTAGCAAATTGGAAAAATAACGAGAAAGAGTCAAAGATCCAGTGTTCCAAAAATAAAAAAAAAAAGAAGTACAAAAAAAAAAAAATAACAATCCACTGGACTTTGTTATCCAAGTCTGAAGATGTTTCGCTTCCCATCCAGGTAGCTTTTTTCAATTTCAAATGTCTGGAGTATTGTTGAGTTCCAGGCTTTATAGAGTAGCTCATCTAAGCCTTGTTATGACTAAGAAAACATGCAAATTGAACCAGAAGAACAGGTCCACCCCTTAGTAATGATCCAGTGTTAAAAATGTTTGATTCCAAGATGAATGAGCCAGGAATAGATCTGGGAATAGGATGGAGCTAAAACTGCCGAGGGGTTCAGATGTGGCTGCTAAGTTAATGATATAAATGTGCCACTGACAGACTCTTTAGAGCAGCTTCATTTCCTCTTTTTTCTGCTCTTCATCAAAAGTTTGTTAGTCAGTGGGTTTTTATTCTTAACAACCATTATTATAACAAAATAGGAATAGAAGTAAGAAACCGACTCTAAACTTTTTTTTTCTTATAATACTTACATAGCGCTGTTTGTTTGCAAAGGGAATCCCCAGCTAGAAGTTTAATAAATTGTATTATTTTCTCACTTCAAGGCTGATAAAAACCCTTAGTTTTGACGCATGCTGACCAACAGAAATGCATCTGACAGAAGGGAAGAGAAAATAATCAGTAAAACCTAATCGGAAAATAATGCAATTCCATCTGCAAAGGAGAAATCTGAAAACATAAAAAAAAAAAAAAAAAGTTTAAAAATAATTAGCTGTTAAAAATATTTTTGAACACATAAAATCCATTGATTTCTTTTTTACTATGTTTCATTTCTGGATTACATTTTTTAAATTTCCATTTACAAATGTGCTCTATACAACAATAATGAAATAATATTTAAATTCACACAAAATGAGACCGTTTCACTCTGCAGAGAAAACAATCATAATTCCCTAATATTCTTCCACTTCTTTAGTGCAGACTATTTTGGAGGTCATTCCATCATATATTTTCTGTCAACCATTATGATTATTTGTAAAACAATTAAAAACCAAAATGGAAGCTGTATTTTTGTGTTAAAAGTAGTCATTTCACCCAGGAGCACAGACTGTGAAAGCTACAATATTTTGGTTTACGTTTAAATATGGGAATTAATGACAGTTATGCTGAACAAAACAGGGAAAAGTGTGATGGGTCTCTATAATAAGGCACAAAGATTGAATTTATTTTAAGGCGGCAGAAATTTAGTCAGGCTCTGCAGTAACTTGCATTTAGCCCGACTCTGATGGGAGCCTCTGTTTCTCCGATCTGGGGTCACCCAGAGAGCTTTCAGCAGGTAAGACACTGACTAATGAGAACTCCACAGAACCTCATGTCAAAACCTTCCAACTACTGATTTCTTAGTTTGGGTAAAAGTATAATATTGAGCTGGGAACACGGAGAGCTCCTGTTATTGTGAGTAATTCAGCATTTCTAACCAAAACTTGAACAAAATGAGAATAAAGTCAATTTTCTGCAGTAATTGCAGCTTCCCGTCAGCAGGTAGACCTGAGGGTTACGCTGACATTTTCCTCCAACTTTCAGCAGAAAGTCAACCAGAATATTTACATCTGTCACAGTGCAGGGAGCAGATCAATGTTTATGTTTGGTGATTAGGCCCCAGCAGCCAGAACTCCACAGAGCCGTTTTCTCCTCTGCTCCTTTCGGCTCCTGTGTTTCACCATCAGTCACTGCTGTTTCTCACTCTGTTGCGTCATCGTGAGTCTGGGGTCACGTCGGCGCCATTTTCTGTTTTTAAAGAGTTGTGAATCGGGTGAAGACAGACTAAGCCATATCTCCACAGCCATGGCAGTGCATTATTTATTATAAAGATAATATATATATAAATATACAGCAATGTTTTTTTTTTTTCAATTCCAAAAATACCTTTTTACTCGGTAAAAGTTTTCTTAGCAAACATACGACAAACCTCCTTCACCAAACCTCCTTCAGCGTTTTTTCAAACCAGTTACTACTGTATATCTTAATGCAGATATTGCCATAATTGTGTTTGCAGAAATATTGCAAGATTCTAATAAAACTGTTACAATGATTGATGGATGTGATCTGGTTATTTATTCTGTATAACAGAAACCTCTATAGCTTAGCCCGCTTTAAGTATGCAGTTAAAGTGTTAAAGTAAAATCAGAACTTTTTTTGAAATGATCTTTATTTCATACTCTCACATAGACTGATGTTTTCTATGGAAGACCAGGAGATTCACTGAAAAAAAAATTTTCAACTTTCATTTCAAATAAAAAAATAATAATAATTCAATAAAAAAATCTGATTTTGGAATTTCACATTTCAGATTAAATTATAAAACATGCTGCAATGAAAAAAATGAAATGTAAATTTAAAAACTAATTTATAAATTGCTTATGGGATGTTTACAATTCTACTTCCCTTTTTTAATTTTCTTTTTCACCTTTAAGTATTTAAATCTTTGCATTTGCCTTTTACTTTCCCCTCCATTTATTTTAACCAGTCACAGTTGCTCCTCAGTTGTAACAAGCTCCCTCATTGATTAGACAGCAGTCCTTGGACCACAACACTGCGGCATTTTTAAAAGAAATAGTTTTTAATGGTTTTCAGGAAGTAGACAAATTATAGAAAAGCTTGTACAAAACAGCAGAAAACACTTGGAACAGCACAAGAGATAACAATCACTTCAGCTATGTAGGTCAGCAGTGCAGGTGCGGCCTCTAACGCCTCTAAGAAGCTTGTCCAAATACGGTAAAACATTGAATCTGTTTTTTGTTTTTCTCTGTCTCTGTGTCGGAATTGAGCTAGATGGAAGTCACTTCTGGTTATCCACAAAATCCATATCGATAATGAATCCTGTTTGGCTAGATTAAACCCATTTAACGTGAACTTGCTTGACTTCATATCCGCTGAAACAGCGCCGGAGCTTCAGACCCAAAGTAAATTTAAGAAAATAGGCAACAGGCTTAAAGAGGCATCAGTGCTGAACTACTGAGGTGTCATTAAAAGTGTTTTAGTCATAACGGGTCAAATAAAGAAGCTATTTTAAAGATCTTTCTGTAAAAACATACGAAATGCCTCTTTAACTATAAATATAGATATATTTTATATATAAAAATACACTGCTCAAAAAAAATTAATGAAAACTTTGAAAACACATCAGATTTCAATGGGGGAAAATTATGCTGCTTATTTCTACTGATATGGACTGGGTGATGTGTTAGGAACAAAAGGATGCCACATCATTTGATGGAGATTGAAATGATCAACCTACAGAGGGCTGAATTCAAAGACAACCCCAAAAACTACAGTGAAAAAATGATGCGGCAGGTTTGTCCATTTTGCTGAAATTTCATTGCAGCAATTAAAAATGGTAATCAGTCATTTGTATGGCCCTTACATGCGTGTATGCATGCATGACAACGTCGGGGCATGCTCCTAATGAGAGGCGGATGGCATCCTGGGGTTTCTCCTCCCAGATCTGGACCAGGGCATCACTGAGCTCCTGGACAGTCTGAGGTGCAACCTTGACCCTAGCCAAATGCAAAACTGGTGAAAAAGAGTCAGAAAAGATGAGAGGAAGAAATGTCAGTGGCCTCCAACTGTAAAACCATTCCTGTTTTGATGGTCGTCTCATTGTTGCCCCTCTAGTGCACCTGTTGTTAATTTCATTAACACTAAAGCAGCTGAAACTGATTAACACCCACCACTGCTACTGACCTGACCGAATCAATATCCCAGAAGTCTAATTAACACGATGCTATACTCTGCTTACAAAGTGTTCCTTTATTTTTTTTGAGTAGTGTATATATTATCTGTGCTTGTGTTTATTGGCTACTCATTACAATCCCTACAAATTGATGTGTTACAGCAACTGAAAGATGGCTGGCTGTCACTTTAAACAGTCCTTTATCATCTTCTGATTTGATTCTGATTTCTCATTAGCTTAGTTAACTAATATAGTAAACAGTAGATCACAAGACGATCACATTTGCTAGTTTACTGTAGGCTGAATCTCTTGTATAAAGGCACATGGTTTTATTGCTTCATGTTCCAGTCCAGTCAACCCAGCATGCATTGCATAGGTGTGAAAATGGTGACCTCCATTAGTGAAAATAAATTAAAGGATATAAGATTTTTGAAGTAATTGAGTTTTTATGTTTCACAAACGACAATTTTAAAGGTACTAGGAAAATTACAACATATTTAAGCCGAGTCATGGATCCCCTTTAAGTTACTTAGGTGTGAATATATGTGAAGTATTTGTGATTCAGACAAAAATGGAATCTTTTGTGTCAGTTTTACAAATTCTACATTTTGTATCATTAATTAATCTTGGTTTAGGTTTAAAAAAATACACAAAACATTTTTTTTCTTTAATAAATTGAGATCTTTAGATCTTTAAGAGCTGATCTGTTTTTTATAAAGATGAAATTGTTAAATGTAGTTGAGCCGTGCTAAGCTAAAGGCAAAGCATTTCTTTTTTTTTGTTTTGTTTTTTTCAATTTTAAACAGCTTAATTTGGTGCCTGGAGGAAAATAATGAGCTGAAATGAGCAGAGAAAAGAAGAGGAGCAGCAGGTAGAGCAGCTTAAAGGAGCAGCCGGAACAAAGAGGGGAGGAAAAGAAAGGCAGGAGACTTTCCCAGTAAAAAGAAATCACCATTAACCTTGTTAAGGTCTGATCGCCTGCCTGCCTGGACTGCAGAGCAGACAGTATTACTTCTCTGCCTCCCCCCCAACTCCTCTGAATCACAGCCTTCTCCAAATCTCCCCCAGATTTCCAATTGCTTTCAGTTGTAGTGGTGCCAGATAAACAGAATCTATTGGATCAGGCTGATTTCACGGCTGCACCCGCGCACATGGCAGCGTCTGTGGCCCACTTTCTGAGCCCAGGCTTTCTTCCTCCCTCCTCGCTTCTCTCCTTTATGTTTGAAATTCACTTTTCTGTGACTTCCTGCTGAGTTTTCATCCTCAATAATACATCAACTCTTACTATGATTAAGTTTAAGTTTTGCTCTGTGAAGGAAACGCATGGAAACCCTAGAAAGTATTAAGTTGCAGCTGCATTAGGAGGAATTCAGCCATGTTGTCCAAATACGTCTGTTTATTCCACAGTAGCAGCTGAGTCACAGTGTTTTAAGGCTGAAGGACACTGCGTCATGGGAAGCAGAGGACAGCTGGACTGCAGCCAGAAACAGGAAGTGGGGGAGAATCAAGGATATGGAGAGTTTTACACAAACATACCTAAATCGAGCTTTATCAAAGTGTACAGGATTACTTTATGCTCTTCAGGCGTAGAGGCTCTGGCTATGTCTGGTAAATGGAAATGTTTTCATATTTTTGGCCTTTTTCTCTGTCTCACCTTTTATAAGCATTTAAAAAAAAAAACAATGTTCTCCAATGAGGGCGTTGTTTACAGCAACATTTAATGTCAAAGATGTACGAAGTTATCAGGGTGCTTGATTTTTCAGGTCAGCAGGGGACAAAGTCACTGGGGCTGGAGGGAATTTTTGGGAATAAAAAAAAAAGCCTGTTTCCAGCATTTTAGAGGTCAGACACTGATGCTGGACAAGAAACTTACTATTAAAAAGTAACTAGTTATAGTAATTAACTGTGCAGTAACTTTTCATGACTTAATTGATTAAATAATCAATTAATTATAATTATTAAATTTTTTTGTTTGTAATAAAAGAACAATTAGATGTTTCACAACTTTATTTTTTTGAACATTGACAAAATTTAACTGGTTTTAAAACAGGAAGGAAGCTGAAGTTGATGCAATTATCTGGTTTTCCTTAGATAGCATGGTTCTGAGCCTGGTTCTGCTGGAGGTTTCTTCCTGTTAAAAAGGAGTTTTTCCTCTCCACTGTCGCTGCAAGCATCAAGCAATCAACTGGTTTTCCTTAAATAGAAAACTTTGCCTTGAGATGACACGTGTTGTGAATTGGTGCTATATAAAGGAACTAAATTGAAGATACTGCTTTTCAAGCACTTAAACAAAAAATAATTCAAACAGGATTTAAACTGTTCCAGAAAAAAACAGCAATACTGAATAATTCCAGTATTTCTGTTTGAAAAAAGAAGGGAGAAAAAAAAGACCTAGTAAACCATGAAAGCAAAGCTTGATTCTTTTTCTATGGGTGAATGACGTCTTTATAATGTAACTGATTCCCCCAAAACTACATAACAAAGCATAAATACTTTAATTCTGCAGTTAAGTAGCTCGTATCTTCACTCAATGGACGGTTTTATTTTTCTGAGAAATTTTCACTTTTACCGCTTACATTTAAACAAAGATATCTGTGCTTTTTATTTCCTAGTTTTTCTAAAATTGTTCTTCACTTCTCTACATATTGATGCTGATTTAACAGCTGCAACAAAATGGGAAAATAAAGAAGAGAATCAGTCCAGATGGAGTCTAGTTAGTTCATAGAAAATCACTGATGAAGACATGGATGAAGACATGGAGGTTGGACCCGTAGAAGATGATGGACGGATTTTAATCCAAAGACTCCATCCATTCCTCCTTTATTACATTTTAAATGTACACAGTCAGCACGTTTCATGTTTTATTTTAATTTTAGCGTTAATTGCAGCTTTGGTACACAGATAGCAGAGCTATAAAAAAAAAAAAAAAGTAAAGCTGACCAAAGTTGAAAAGTTTTATCTGGGATATTAACAGATCTAGAAAAGACTGGTTCTTCTTTTGGACACATGTTGTAAATCTATCTCTCAACCTCCCTGCCACCAAATTTTTATTAAAATTTTTTGTTTGTTTTTTTTTATTCAAAACTTTGCAACAACTTTGGACTAAAATCCTCTTTCCATATATATCCATCCACTGATTGGTCTGTTTCTAAATGCGTCATCCAATCCTTTCATCCATCATTTATTAATTCATCTATCTAAGGGGAGTGATTTCTCCCTGGATGCTGCTCTCTACGGGAGGGGTTCAGATGTAGAGGACAAACCCTGCTGTAATGTATAATTTCAATGACTAATAAAGTTTATTATCCCTTCAGTCTTTATCCATTCTTCCATCCATTCATTAAACCTTACATCCATTTATCTGTAAAACAATCTTTGCTTTCATTTTGCCAACCATCCATCTGTTGTTCCTTTTTTATAATTTCATCCCTAATGTTCATGTTATCCATGAATCAATCCCTGTGCTCCTTGCTTCAAGGCAACAGCTCCACAACCTGCTTCACTGTGGCGCCCGAGCTAATGGTAGAGAAAAAAAAAAAACGAAATAAGGAAAAGGACTCAGGGGTCGTAGGGATTAAATTTTTTGTGTGTGTTTAAAGACAATAGGGAAGTTATGCAAGTGTCTCTAAAGGCGTATAAATATAAGCAGGTTTTTCTTTTTATTGGAGGAACAGAACATAAAAATAAATTTTCCTCAGGACACACATATCCGCTGGATCCGTCCCCACAATGCAGACGGTTGTCACAAGTTGCATTTTATGGCTTGTATCTTTTGGACAGATTTTTATTAAAGTAACTCTATTCCAACCTGACACTTTGGGCTTAAGAAATACACTAAAATGGATCAAATTGGTGTCAGCATAACATGCAATATGTTTCAGAAGATAACTTTTTCAAATGAGAAATACAACAAACTCTACAGGAAAGACGGCATCATCCACTTAGTAAAGAATTACTAAATTTACATTTCACAGTGGATTACTTTCTATTTACTCTACTTTCTATTTTCTAACGTAAGACACAGATTTGTTGGCTCACTCAATGTCTTCGAGTCAGTCCGAAATAGCCAGACTGATGTTAGGCTACATACTATACTATGGGATAAATCGAGGTAAATATGGATTTTCTTGGTTAGTTCATCCACTTACTGTGAAATTACTGTGAAACGACTTCCCACAGCCGGCAAACTGCTTGCTTTTGTAGCCAAATGCTACACATGTAGGCATTTTTACTGCGCTTCTCTGTGGGAGTTGGGAGTACCAACATGGCGGATCATGTCATGATCCGCCATATCAGCAATAGAGATCAGTGGATGAATGACCTTCGGTAGCGCTCCTTTTTACAAACAGGTTGTAAGAGTCTTCCACTAAATGAGCAGCTCAGCTCCTTTACAGTCTGATGCAGAGGGTGGAAGGTGTTGTCCATGATGGATGGAAGCTTGGACAGCACAGGTGTCATGAATCCCTGGGCATTGCACCATGGCAGCCCACTGCTCCCCAAGGGTTAAATGCAGTTAATTTTGATGTTCTGAACTTGTGAAAGAGTAATGACAATAAAACTCTAGGGGGAAAAAATTATGATTAAAACGATGTAAAATAAAGTCTGACTATAATGTTCCCAATTCCTCAAAAATGCAATAATAGAGGAGCAATGATTGGTTAGGGGTGTCTGAAGCTCCTTTCATTCCTTTAGTGGGAAATAAAATTCTTACTGTTGAACATATGACAGGGAAAAGAACAGCAGCTTTGATTTGATGAATTCAGATCAAACCTCAGAGAAGCTGATTGACCAGAAGGACGCCCAGCATTCATTTTCCAAACACACAAGGAGTAAAGAACAAGTAAAAGATGTCTACAGGGAGCAGCAGGAAGGCGACGCGATGAGGACAAAAAAAAAGGATGTACATAGTAGAGAGGCAGGAAGGGAGGCAGAGGAAACAGGAGAAATAAGGACGGCTTTATGATTCAGCAACATCCTGGCAGAGCAAAGATGACGAAGGGCCCCATGGGGTGAAGGAATACTCTCATCAGCCCTGCTCCTTGCATTACATCATCAAACTTGCAGGTTTCTCCAGGTAGCTGATTGGTTCAGAGCGCACCGTCAGAGTGGAAGAGGAGGGCGGGTAAAAAGCACCGTCTCCAGGTAATAAAGGTACTGGGCTTCAAACTCAAGGCCCACAGGCCAAATCTGGCCCCTCGCAGCAAGTGAGGAGAGCTTCAGGCTGAATTCAGAGCTAAAAAGTTTGGTCTGTTTTAAATGGACTGGATGTGCCCTCTTTCATCTTTCAACATGAAAACTGACTCAGAGCCTGTCAGTTTAACTGTCAGCTCATCAGATAATTTACTCTTAGCTTTCCTTAAGTAGAAAGCATTCATAGTTCTTTCCGATGTTCCTTTTCGGTCTGCTTCTCTCTCCTTCAACCCCAGTCGGCCTCGGAAAAAGCCCGTTCACACTGAGCCTGGTTCTGCTGGAGGTTTTTTCCTGTTAAAAGTTGAGTTTTCCTCTCCACCCTCTCTGCATGTATGCTTGGGGAGGGATTGCTGCAGAGCGGAAGTCTTAAACGGGGGTCCACGGAGGTCGTGAATGTTTTAATTTGACTTTTTTTTTTTTATATTCCCCGTGCAATTTTTTTCCCACTAATTGAAATGTCTTTAAATAAACATTAACATAATTTCAACACACTGTAGTAAACAGATAAATGGAGGCAGAAGATGTCTTTCAGTCATCAATACACACATTCAGCGACACACAGGAGCTCTTTCAAGCTGGGCACGGTTTCATTCACAACACCTGTCCCATCAATGAGGAATCAGAAACACTTATACCATGGGAAAATGACTTTCGTTACATTCCTCTATCTGTAATAGAGTGACTATAGGACCAGTTTACGTAACACAATTTCATACAATATATATAATTAGGGGGTCCCCGCTCCATCTCGCCATCAGTTTGGGGGTCCTTGGCCTGGAAAACGTTGAAGACCTCTGCTGTAGAGTCAATATCTACTTTCATAATCCTGTAAGGTCAATGACTGGATACTGTCAGCTGGTTTTTCTCAGAAAACTTTTAACCTCATCTGGTCTTATGATCCGATCCAACCTGAGCTATGAAGAGCCTTAACATGAAACGTGTTGATTTGGTGATTTAGAAATAAACTGAATTGAAGCTTGCTTCTTTCTCATCCAATTTTTATCCTGTTTTGGAAAGTTTTTAGGAAACAGGTTGAAGGTGTTTGGATTGGAGGAGGCAGCTTATTGCTTCTATAAATGATTCGTCCGGGTTCCCTTATTCACCTGTGGATCTCGGCGGTGGAGGAGTCGGCACAGACCGACGTGATCCTTCATTTTACCTACATCATGCATTTCACTTCTAAACACATTAAAACAGATTCAGGAATTTAAAGGTTTAAAAGTGACATCATTTTCTACAATTAAATCAAAAACACATTTTTTTAACAACAGCTTGTCATATTGTCAGAAATTGTTTGCTAAAAGTGAACAAATATATATATGATGTATGAACTGATCAATAAACCACGACAGGCTGGGATTTTGTGCTTCAGAGCAAAATAAAAAATAAAAAAACACAAAGGAGTTTCTGTAGAATTATTTTTAATAGATAGAAATAAAACAACAGACCTAAAAGTAAAAATGATTGTACAGCAAACAAGAAAAAAAAAAAAAGAGACATCTTTATTTATTTTAACATCGATTGACTGCAGGCACCAAAGTTTAAAAAGAAAAAGGCCCCAAAGAATCATCTTAAACTACAGCAACCAGTGTGTGCTGAAGCAAAGCCCAGAGAAACCAGCAAGAGAACTGGGAGATTAAAGGCCACGTCCATCAATGCAGGACAAAACCAGTCCAACACAGAACCTTGTTGTAACTTGAAAATCTCTAACAGCAACAGTTTTAATCGTCAAGCATTGTGAGGTACTTTAAAACTCATCTTTGTTTGGAGTGTATCGTCTTTTTTTTCTGCCCTGAACTGGAGCAACGTTAAGAAACAGAGACGCACTTGGTTCTGCTCGGTCTGACGACCCTGAATGGCGATAGTGTTTAAAAAGAACAAGCGTCAGGAAACTGGGAGGGATTCAGCGAGTTTCTGTGTCCTGAAAGCAAAAACGGAACAAAGTGGGCTGGAAATTCAATCTCATGCATAAATGTGCCGATTTCATTTAATCGTAGTGCCGGAATTTCAATGGCTGTTTTCCTGATGGACGGGACGGAGAAAAGCGGTTCTAGATGGGAGGAGCCCCACCCGACCCCAAACGGAGACAGGCAGAAAGCTACGGAGGACCAGACCTGCCACGGTAACAAACACGTAAAAAAAATAACTCATAAAAATAATTGTTCGGGCAAAAAGCCATTAAGCATAACAAACAGAGATATTTATTTTAGAAAGGATCAATTAGAAAGAAAATTGACTTCAATTTTTTTTCAAGTTTTTCTTATGTTTATTTGATCCTTTTATTTATGAATAAATTACCACAGATATACTTAAAACATGCCTCTCCCCTCAATTTCTTTTTTCATATTTCACTATTTCTAAAACATTGATCTATTTACCCAACTAATAAAACCCTTTATTATCAAATATACTTTAAGAACCCCAAGCTTGATTTACCATCTTTAAATAGTTTATCAATACTTCTTAAAAATACTCTGATATTAATTTCTCCGAATTTGGATTGGACTTTTTTTTTAATATATATATAAAAAAAAAAAAACATTAGAAAAATACATATGTTTCTCCATATTTCATTATAATGGTAAATCAGAATTTAGGTGCAAATATAAATTTCAAGAGTGAAGCAATAAATGCAAAAATATATAATATATACATATTTAGTTTGTTAATTCAATGTTTATTTCTACCTAATTGATCAATTACATGCAATTATCTCTCTCGTTTTTATCTTTTAGTGACCCAGTTACATTTTTAAAATATTTATTTATCCATTTACGCTCTGAATTATAATAATAATGATGTATATTATCTTAAAAGTTCCTTTTTTATAAAACTCAAAGAAAATGTACCAGAGAAATTATTGACAAAAACAACAATGGCAGGACTGGTCCTCCGTAGGCTGTATAAAGACGTACACCACTCAGATCATGTGAACAAGGCAATCAGGTGTTTCCAATCTATAAGTGATGAAGGCAGACAGCTGAAGAAGAGGAGTTTTTGAGGGTCCCCTGTTGACGTTGAGCTCATGGATACCATGTATAACGGGGCAGAGGAGGGCGAGCTCAGGCAGACGCTGCGTCTCTGCTGCGACCAAGAAACTAGAGCAGAACTTTAGAAGAACAAAAACCTATACGTTTAAAGAGTGAAAACTTGACCACATAACCAAGTAAAACCAGATCTACCCATCAGCTTAAACGGGTCGATCAGACTCTGGTTCTGTAGGAACGTCTGACAGAGGTTCTGCTGTTCATCCGTGGTGAGCGTGAGAAAAACAAAGTGTCCAGAAATGCGTCCTCCAGCCCCTACAGCATCTCCACGTAGTTCTCAGGGATCAGGCCCCTTCTTCCGTCCAGCTCCCCCTCCAGCCAGCCGGGCTCCCTTGATGGGGTCACTGTGGGGGAGGGGGGACACAGCAGGAGGACAGGAATTAATGAAAGGTTCAGCTTCAAAAAAAAACAAAAATATTCACATATTTTACAATTTATGTTTGATAAAGTCATTATGTTCAATATAAATGCTAACATTTGCCAATTTATGTAAAAGTTGCTGAATGTTTGAATGTTTTACTTTAGGTTCTTTGGAACAGGGATGCGATATGAGTTGTCAGTATCTAACCTGGGTTAAAGAGGACCCCAGCTTAAAGCCAGTAAGAGGTCAGAGGTCACAGCAATGTCTGCAGGGAAAAGATTTAACCTGGACTTTATCCGCCTGTTTGAACAAAACTGTAAAAAACACTCCACCTTTGCTTTTAAAAACCTGCTTTGGTTTCCTGTTTTATTCTTTATTTAAAACAAATGATCATCTGTTCACTAATGAGCCTTCTGAGCTTTTGGGTCAGAACCACTGATTTAGGATCCAGATGATCCTCAAAGTGTTTATGCCAGACATGGGCTTTAGGATTACGTCTGTTTTTTTATGTTTATTACTGACTGATAACGTCTAAAACATTTCTTTCCTTTCTGTTTAACAGGGAAATGAGTTTGGGTGAAAGTTTTCATTTGCTTTTAAAAGGTAGTTTATTATTATTATTATTATTATGACATTTTTCTAAAGATTTCTGGAAACATCGTTTTGCTTAATTATCAAAACATTAAATCAAACAAGATTGTTTGAAACGAAGATAATAAATAATATTTTACTGCTTAGATCCAACATTAGAACTAATTAAAGAGAAGAAAACATACATAAATGTTCTTTTTTTTAAAAGATGAATAGATAGATTTATCCGTACCTCTAAGGAACAAATATTCTGTAATAATAATTTAACTTTATTCAACTCACATTGGAGAAATTTAACTCTGCATTTAACCCATTCCCTTGGGGAGCAGGGGGCTGCCATTGTGCAGAGCCCAGGGAGCAGTGTGGGGTTAAAGGTCTTGTTCAGGAACCCAGGCTGTGGAGATGGACCGGGTACTTGCAACCTTCTCAGAGCACCATCTCTCTGCTCTAACCACTAGGCCAACCCTCCCCCATTGCCCTGAATCGTTCAGAACTTTCCAGTTCGATGTGAACCAGTTGAACCAACATGCGGACGTTGTGCTAAATGGACCCGATTAGATGGTTTACCAAGTGTTTATCAATAAATGAAAATATCAGTTTAAAAGGTCTGAGGCCTGAAAACCAAGAATACGGATGAGACTGGTTCCCCTCCTCCAAACCCACAATCCCAGAGCTGGTTCTGGGCCGGTACCACTCACCGTTACTGAATATCGCTCCGACAAGGAAGGAGAGCTCGGACTCGTGCTCGGCCTCACACGGGTACACCGCCTTGGCCTTCCTGTAGGTGGCGCTGAAAGATGAAGGCAGTCAGTGGGTTTAACAGGGTCGGTGCTGGGTTAGACCTGTTCATTCACTCACTACCGGGCCTGAAGACCTAAAAGTGGCCTTTGACAGAAGGAATTTGGCCCGACTTGGAGCATGCTGCAACATCTGGTACAGCTTGGTACTGCCTGGTACCGTCTGGTACTGCCTGATACAGCCTGGTATGGCTTGGTACCACCTGATTCTCCCTGGTACTTCCTGGTACAGCCTAATACCACACAAACACATCTAGAGTCTCCACTCCATCCATAACCATCAATGGTTTGTTTCTCCGGATGCTGTTTGAACTTTACGTCACGCCGATGAATTTTAAATCACCAACACCAGAAACTTCATTGGTCTCCAGAAGAAGAATTTATGTTTCTTCCCCTGAAAATGGCTGCAGAATTATTATGTTGAATCCAGGCTGCAGCTCAGGAAGCTCTGCTAAATATTTCATATTCTTTCCACCGAGGAAGAAAAACAAGCAGGAGGAAAAGCAAAGCAGAATAAAAAAATAAAAAAATAAATAAAAAAATGGTTTGTGGTCAGAGATGGATGCGAGCAGACAGGACGACTATTTACATGAAAATGGACTTAATGGAGCCGTTTGCTTGGTCCACAGCAGAACCACGGTGTGGACAGGATTTTATTCAGAGACGACCTCTGTCCTTGATGTTTGTGAGAGGACAGGAGAGGGGACATGTCCTCAACTGCCAGAAAATACAAAAAGACCAAGAAAAATCTGGATGGAAAAAACTAAGTCTGAGTGACACCCTAAGGGACAGAGAGACACCCTAAGGGACAGAGAGACACCCTAAGGGGAAACCCTGGGGGACAGAGAGACATCCTGGGGGACAGAGAGACACCCTAAGGGGAAACCCTGGGGGACAGAGAGAGACACCCTGTTTGACACCTTGAGGGACAGAGAGACACCCTGAGAGACAACCTAAAGGACACCCTGAGGTACATCCCAAGGGACAGAGAGACCCCCACGAGGCACACCCCGAGGGACAGAGAGACAACCTTAGGGACAGAGAGACAACCTACGGGACACCCTGAGGGACAGAGAGACACCCTGAGGGACAGAGAGACAACCAATGGGACACCCTGAAGGACAGAGCGACACCCTGAGGGACAGAGATACACACTGATTGATACCCTGAGCGACAGAAACACAACCTAAGAGACAGAGAGACACCCTGAGAGACAACCTAAGGGACAGAGGGACTAACTGAACACTGGCTTTGGTTCAGAAAAGTCGTCTCCAGGATCTTTGGACATATTTGGGATTTTTAGGATTTATTGAAACCGTTTTTATTACTAAACATAATTATTACTAAAAACAAATAAAAACTTTCTCTCTCCCAGATCAGCCTGACCCAGAACCACAGCAGGTTCAGCTCTAAATGGATCAGAACAAAAGAAAATGTCCTACTCAAAGTCTTTCTCTAAATTGGGTTAAGAAGCTTAAAATGTGATGATCTTAAACTAGAAGGAAACTGAGGGGGGTGTCAATACTTTTGCTGTTTGCAAACATATAAGCCTAGAGGTGGATAAAAAATGTATATCAATATAATTTTATACTAAAACGATGACACGTCATTTAAGATGTTTCCATATTGATTCCAGTTTAGATTTACAGCATCTCTCACTGACGTTCCTGGTTTATTTATGTAGTTTAAAGTGTTTTATTTTTATTGGATATTTGATTTATATTAAAATTATAATTATATTAAATCAACTGAAATAAATAAATATATTGCGATATATTATTTGGCTGAAGCGTTCAGCCCATGTGAGCCTATATTTAGAAGGTTAGCCCTAAACGACGAACTAAGATGTTTACATTAATGGGAATTCATGTGTTTAAATCAGGAAAGACATCTAAGAAGAAAAGCAAGATTGGTTCCTTACCTGGGCTCCTGGTCAGCAGCAGCAGCAGCTGGATTCTCTCCTGAAGCTCCAAGAGTAGAACATGAGGCTTGAAGCGACCTGTAATTGATCATAACAGTAAGGCTTTTTTTATTCAGTCTGTTCAGAGAATGAACTGATTCTACAGGCCTGGTACCAAAACAGCCTTGGATCAGATCCAAACAAACTCAGCACAAACATTATTGGTTAATTACAGTGTATTGAACAATCAAGCTTTAGCCTCTTTCCAGCTGCGAACAATAAGCAGCAGATGTAAATAATAATCCCAGCTTTGGGTCAGTTCAGAAAGTAGGAATCAAGGATGTGAGCTAGAACCAAAACGCTAACGCTAGCTGCTCAGACAGAGCCTCAAACATCTCCCCATTCTGTTATTAATCTGATACCAAGTAAATACAGGGTCAGTATTGTTGATACTGATCAATGCTCAAAATATTTAATTTAGTTACATCCTAAAATGATCCATGATTAGGCTACTTGAGGAATATGAAAACAAGCCGATTAGTTTTAATAAATTAAAATCACAGATTGTCCAATGGACATCGCCCTGTTGTTTACACTGCAATGCATTGTTCGACTTGGACAAACTTCATTGTTATTTTGTATACACAGAGTGTACACAAAAATGAAATTTCAATGCATACAGCTTTTAAACAGGAATTGAGCAGCTTAGGAGTGAAATTAACATTTCCATTTATAAAGTGCAGCAGTGATCAACATGTAAACAGTGTAGGAGAGACATGGTCTAAAGGCATTGATTTGGAAGGTTAAACACTGAGCTGAATTGTATTGAAAGGGATTTGTAAATTCGGCATATAGCGATATGCAAATATGATGTTTACAGTGTGATGCAGAGTCTTGATTTGTGACTTGATTAGAGTTTTCAACAGTTCAACAGTCTTATGGCAGCGGGGAAAAAGCTGTTGCAGAACCCGCTGGTCCTGCGTCAAATGCTGCGACTTCTCTTCTCAGAGGGCAGCAGGGAAATGACAGCTCAGGCAAAACATTCATGAATAAACTTTTTCCGTTTGAACAGGAGAATGTAGAAATCACAAGAGGTGATGGAGATGAGAAAGACCAAATGGAGGAAGAGAGGACGGTTGGTGGAAGAAGCTGCAGCGAGGACATGCTAACTTAGATGGGGAGCTATGCTACTATGAACAGCTGTTTCAAACTGAGGCTGTTAGCGGTTAGCATCAAGATCAAAACCTCATCAGAACGATGAGTTCAAATGATTAAAAGATGCTTTACTGTCACTTTAAACAGATCATTATCTCCGGATTTGATTCTGTTTTCATGTTAGCATCTGCTAATGGTGTTAGCGCTAAGTAATGTAGTAGCAAGCAGGGAAATATAATCAGGACTTTATCCTTTTCAAAGTTATTTGAGATTTTACGCGTCACACTTTTTTATGTAAAAGGAAAATTACAACATCTTTAGACAAACATGTTCAAATAGTTGTGGATCCCTTTAAAGCTTCTGACTTTTTAGGTGTTTTTTCCTCAAATCATAGCAGATATTTTTTCAAAACCAAAACCAGTGATAGAACACTGATGTTACTTTAAAGACATTTCTATTTTTCAAAACTGAATGCGATGTCACTACCCGACCCTTACCATCAGCTTATTTGCGTTACCGGTATTGATCAGGTACCAAAACTGTAAGTCATCGTTCTAAGCCTCATGTCATCTAAGCCCCGCCCCCAAACAGAGGGGGCAGCAGCTTGAAACTAGGGGAAAATCTTTTTATACAATATATTTTTAGTTTTAAACCTTTTTTTTCTTAGTTTCCAATATTTCCTTCTGTTCTATTATATATATATTATTATATATTTTTTTTTTTTCAATTTGACCACAACTTATATCTGCTCGCTTAAACTTTCAGTTTGCAGGAACTTTTAAATTTGCAGTGAAGTCTTGTTTTTACACATTTGTTTCCCTCGTCCTGGAGAGTTAGAACAGGTTAGACCTGCTATAACAAGGAAAGGAAGGACGGTCAGAGATCTTAAACTCTGCAGGCTGAACGTTTGTATCAACCAAAGGAGCTTCAATTAAAGGAGCGGTGCATAATCTCAACATTCACATCTGAATTAAAATCTTTTATTAGTGCAGCTGCTTTTATAGATCACCATTCCTTACATTTCCCTAAAGCATTTCTCAATAGATGTTATTTCAGTCAGAAATAAAGGGATATTTTGTTTTTGAAAACAAATATTCAACTGAAACCAAACTGGAATTTATTCTCTGTTTAATTCTGTGTCTGACGTTCTGTTTTTAGGGTCAGAGCACAAAAGGTCCAACCGTGTCAAAGCTCTCCAGTCAGGCGGCTGTCGTCAGAGCCAGCAGGGCGGCAGGGGTCCAGTTAAAGGCAGGGTGCAGCCAGGCCTCCCTCTGTGCTCCATGCCGGCCCCGGGGCCGCTGCTAATCCTGCACATAATGAGCAAATTGCTCCTGGATGCTGCTCCCATAGAGACGCTAATAAAGGCAATTAGAGGGAGCAGCTGGGAGGGGCTGATGTGGGAGGGGTGTTGGTTCTGCTGGCAGCGGTGGAGGTGAGGCGGTGAGCATTCAGGCTGCTCGGTGAAGGTGAACACGGCGCTGTGCTCCTCGTCCATCCCCAGCGGTCGCTGCTCAGTTCTGCCCCGGCCCAACTGTGGGTGATTTATGGCTCTGCAGCAGAGTGGAGGTGCTGTGGTGCTCAGCTGCTCCACATCAGCATGGGGGGGTGGGGGAGTGGGGGGGGGGACAGTGCGCTGCAGTGCAGCAAATCTACTCATTAACCTGAACCCAAACACAATCACTGTCTGCCTGGGCCGGAGCCAGGAGGAGGAAGAGGAGCACCAACACTTCATCCACGCAGCCAGAACCAGACCTCTAGAGCTGAGCTTCCTCAGCATTTCCACAAAATTGAAACAGACTGAGAATTTCCCCCAAAAAATACATTAAATTATTACATTTATTTAGAAATGGAAAGTGAATTAAATATATTAATTTCAATATAATTAACATAAAATTTTATTCTACTAATTTATCCTTTTAAATGTGATTTTTGATGATTAATTTCAACCTTTTATTTTTTGTCGATTTTAAAATTTTATGTAATAATTAATATGATAATAATGTTGAATCATGAATTAAATCAGGGTCTCCCAAACATTTCAGCTTGTGGCCAAAAGCAAAAACAACCCCTAAACATACATATAATCATTTCACTAAATAGAGGGAAATATTTCAATTGTTTTTTAAATAAGTTGATTTTTTTAAATGAAACTGAATCATTTTATCTATCATTTTAAATGTAATCTTGTGAAACCCATCTCCCGCCCACCCCTCATTGGGAACGGCTCCTGTAGAGGAGCTTCATCTGGACTCTGCTGGGACATAAAGACTGGATCATAAATCAAAAGGAGCTTCAGAACATCTGAGATCAACGTTTGGAGTTAAATTTGGTTCTCAAGTTTCTTCACACAGAGCTCTGCCTGCTGATCAAGTTTGTTCTGATAAATTAAACCAGACTGTCAATAAGAACTCATAAAATCCAACTGGCATCAGATGAAGGACTTTTTAAAGGCTACAGCCTCAAACACAAAGCAGCACCAATTAAGTTACAGAAACAAAGAAAAATTCTGGCTCTGTGAAAATGGACCAAAGAAGTAAAGACTTTGTAACTTCATGATGCTCAACCAAAAACACCTTCAGTTTTACTTCTGAAGCTCCTCCTCCATGTTGTTTTTCCAGCCTCAGACGGACGATCCCACCTGACTCCAGAACATCTAAGCATACAGAACATTTCTTCCAGTCAGCTGCTGTCAGAACACGGGTCCTTTTGGTGCCGCTGTTAAGCTGCGTTCTGCACTGCAAAAAAGCTGATCTACAAATGAGTAAACATGTCTTAAAACCAGAGTTTGTTTTAATAAAATCTGGCTTTTATTTCCTTAAAATAACATAATTAGATATTACATACTTAAATAACCGAGTTGTGTTTTTTTTATTATTCTAAAGGTTAATCATATTCCGTAGAAGAATCTTCTTACTTGTCTCCTCAATACAAAGAAAATAAAACCCGCTTATTTAAAGAAAAACAACATTTTTGCTATGCATAATCCACACATGGCGGAGTAACTATCAACAGAACCTCTCTGCTTTGGTCCAGACCCTCTGTAGTTCCAGCAGAGCTGCTCACGAGTTTCTAATTACAAAAGCCTCTAAATAAACTCTTATACCCTGCAATGAACTGGGTCATCTATGTGCTGATTGAGGCTCTTAATGCAAAACATTAACTATAAGTGAGTTGGGTTTCCATGAAATTAGCGTATTTCCCTCTGATTTGAGAAGGTCAGTCAGAAAAGTCACCAACAGAATAAGATGATTTACGTTAAAAGAAAAACAACAACCCTATTATCCTATTTTCAGTGAATTGTATCCAATCATTTTAAGAAAAGAGAATGATTTCATTGTTAGATCAGTTAATTTACCTGATATAAAAAAGGGAAAAGGACTTATTCTAGATCAAAGGCTGCAGTGCTGTAGTCTGAGTTTGAGCTCTGAAAGCTCCGACCTTAAGGTGAATTAGCTGGAGCTTGACTCTTTATGAAGCCCTCTAGGGGGGATTTTTGTCATCTGAATGAGTTTGGTGATGCAGTGAAGGGGTTTAAACAGCAGCACTCCTCAGTCTCAGTATCTGACTTGTTTAGGAGCATCAGCTTTGGGGGACAAAGTCACAATGGTGTGCAATTTAATTGTTTAGTCAATCAGAATCAGAATCAAGTTTATTGCCAAGTAGGTTTGCCCTTACAAGGAATTTGACTTGGTGTTGTTGGTGCAGACAAA
>NW_015150968.1:325030-327493 GCF_000732505.1 Cyprinodon variegatus | reverse complement strand
CCTGCTATCAGCTCGAATCAGTCTGGCCATTCTCGTCTGACCTCTGGCATCAACAAGGCATTTCCACCCACAGAACTGCCGCCCACCAGATGTATTTTGTTTTTTGGACCATTCTCTGTAAACCCTAGAGATGGTTGTGCGTGAAAATCCCAGTAGATCAGCAGTTTCTGAAATACTCAGACCAGCCCTTCTGGCACCAACAATCATGCCATGTTCAAAGTCACTCAAATCACCTTTCTTCCCCATACTGATGCTCGGTTTGAACTGCAGGAGATTGTCTTGTCCATGTCTACATGCCTAAATACACTGAGTTGCCACCATATGATTGGGTGCTTAGAAATTAAGTGTTAACGAGCAGTTGGACAGGTGTACCTAATAAAGTGGCCGGTGAGTGTATATATATATATATATACATATATTTTGAAATATTTTGTATTAAAAAAAATAGAAAAATCTCTTAATCAGGGTCATTGGTTGCGGGGCGTTGCCCTAGCGCCCTCTATTGGCCTGCCGCCACCGCTATTTTGTTTTTATCCATTTTAAAAATTATTCTTCATTGACTGACATTAAGAAATAAAACTTGATGCAAGTTTCGGCCCTGATGCGTTAGCTCCGTCCACTTAACCGGTCATCTACCCAGCATGCATTGCACCGGGGGGGAAATGTAGACAAAACGTTGTTTTTGTAGTCAACATAAATTGTGAATAACAATGTTTTTGTTCCATCAAGTGTTTGTACTTTTCAATTCCTCCGGACTTTGAAATTAATGCTTTTTAATGCCATTTATGGCCTTGATTTTCAGAAAATCTATTTAATGACTTATAATGACCTGCAGAAACCCTGCTGTAATATCAGACACCACTGGTGCAATGTTGTGACTTGTTACATTGCACTCAGGGCTATCATGTAAATTAGTGGGTCGACAAGGGTGTTCCTACTGTATGCAGATTCAGCCGAGCCATTTGAATGTAATTTTAATATGGGTCGCGTGCTGAGTCGTGCCTGTGTAGGCAGTCATTCCCGTTGCCATTAAAAGCCGATGATTGTGGGTTTAAACGGGGGTTTTGACCAGCGGGAAACGGTATACTTCAACTCTTTGAGAGAAGTAACTTGCAAAAATTACTAGTTACTTTTTTGGAGTAATATGTTGGGCACATTAGTACCCACAGTTGGAACAGTGGTGGACGGATGCAAAGACTTTGCACCGTGTCTCTGGGGCCCAATGTTGCTCCGAGATCCTCTGCAGTTTGGCCTGGGACAGTTTTCGTGTGTGGCCATGAGGAGCAATGCAGAGGTCTTTATGGTGGAAAGACTACGTACTGGCAGGAGGAGAATCGAACAATGGGCTCCTCTTTCTCTTTTCAAGCCCACATATTTGGNATTTTGAGTGTTGCTTAGAAGCTCTGGCCCACTTTTCTACATAACATAGTTTCAGCTCATTGATGTCCAAGGATAGCCTTATGGCTAGGGTGACCAAACGTCCGTATTTCCCAGGACATGTTCGTATTTCACGTCCTGTCCTGGGCGTCCCGGGTTTTTTTTAGAAAGTGAGGAAATGTCCTGTTTTTTTAAATTACCGTCATTGGACCATTAAATTTACAGACGCTAGGGCACTGCGCACGACGCTGCGTGTGACATCACCCCTGAGCCGCGCCAGTGTGGGTGCCCCGTTCTTAATCAGAATATAGATAGCGTGGCTGTCAGTACGCCAACAACATGCAAAGGCACAAATGTATGTTTACCAACGATTTACAAAAGAGTTTCCCTGCTTTCAGACCGGATCGAGACAAATGGAAGGCCTTGTGCACAGTTTGCAAAGCTGGCACATATGTCTCGGTGTCCAATGGAGGTGCAAGGGATCTGAAAAGCCACCTGGACTCCGAAAGTCAAGATGTTCTATTGATATGTTTTTGTTCGTTTTTGGTACATTTTGAGTTATTTTTGCTACAAAAGTGGTATTTTTTATTATTTAGCTCATTTGTTTATATTTTCCAATAACCTACAGAACAGACATTATTTTGTTCATTGCTGAGGCTGAGTATCATCATATTGGGAGTTGAGAGTTATTGTTAACTTTTATTGTTAAGTGAGGGTATTTTGAGATGAGACATTATTTCTTTCATTGTGCTATTCATTCATTACAGGAATTGTTAAGCATTTTTAATAAATACATTTGGAATAAAATTATCATTTGTTATTGGAGTTATTGCTGTTGACTTTTTACTGAAAAGCATTTTTAATAAATCAACTGTTAGTATCATGTTATTGTAGGATTACCTAGGCCTATGCTTGGGAACAGAGATCCCCCGCCGCAGCCCCCCGGCTCCAAGGTGTCCTGGTTTTTCAAAATGAAAATATGGTCACCCTACTTATGGCTAGGTTTGAAGTCTGGACTTTGAGTGTGCCATTGCGTTATCTTGTTTCTCTGTCTTTGCCGTTATTTTTCTACTGTGCTGCTGTATC
>NW_015150968.1:309554-324943 GCF_000732505.1 Cyprinodon variegatus | reverse complement strand
CGCTCCAAGGTGTCCTGGTTTTTCAAGATGAAAATATGGTCACCCTACCGCTGGCAGACATACCAGGGAAGCAATGATAGTAAATAGTGAACTTAACAGGTAAGAAAGTAGGTTAATTAACTGTGTTTTTAACATTTTGTCTGCGCTATGTTAGTATAAAAATTTTTTTTTTTTCAGTCAAATAAGGCTTTTACTGGTTAAATAATATTTTAACAGGGACCTTCAAAATTAATTCTACTTCTCCACCACTAACAATAAGCAAAATTAGTAACTCTTTGTTATGTGTCTTTAGTGGAAAAACAATTCCATTTACTGAGGTAATCTACTGTGCACAATTTCTGCAAGAATTTTTGTAAAAAAAATAAAAAAGAGTTTTTGTCAAGTTCTCTCCCTGAGTCAGTGGCTGTTTTTTTTAAGTTTCCAAGTAAAAACTATAAAAAACTAAAAGAAAACACTGTTTCCTCTCCTCCATGGCAGTGCTTCTTTCACATTTTTAAACATGTTTTTCAATTTACATCAGTCAGTTATTACATTGAAAAAAGCAACAATGGAAACACAAGCAACAAGGTCACAATATAGAAAAAGCCTACATGTCTACATAGATCTAAATGCAAACACAGCTTTACAACTTTTAAGAATTTGGAAAAAATACATGATAGGACAAATAACATCCTCTAGTATTGCTTCATCAGCACAACATGTCACCTTTTTCCTCCATTCCAGCATTCAAGCGCACACTGTGCAATATGATAAGGACAGGTGTGCACGTTTCTCGGGGAGAGCTAATCACCAGCCACACTTGGCTGACAGGCTGCTGCTGCCGTTTGATGCTTTGCCTCCACGGTTCTCAGCAGAGTGTCTAATTACATGAGATGCCATGGGGGCAAAATGCTGAATGACAACTAATGTCTCAACAATATTGAACAACCTTGGTGCTCGCACACATGTGCTAATGTTTCTCCCCTAAGAGTTGTCATGTGTAAGAAAGTGGTTAACATTTCAGATTTTTAAGTATGACCCTCTATTTGTCTTTGAGTAGAGAAATTCTGTGAGTTAGCAGCAAGTGACAAGAAAATTAAAAGCAGACAGATACACCGTGCAGCACTGTCACATGTACAAAGTAAGAAAAAACATGACAGTAATTAAGAAGAAGCAGATGAGAATTGTAGAAAATGTGCAACTGTAATCCAACAGTTGAAATGGAACCCCTGGAGATGATCTCTGAAAGAATAATTATTCTTATATTACAATGAAGAACATTATGGACAACAGTGATGATCTTCTTCAGAGAAAGTTTAAACAAAAGCAGTATCTTTATTCAAAGGCTTCTCTTAACTCTTTCTCTTCTGGAACATAGATATTGGCTGAGTTTTTAAATCTAACAATTCAATTCAGTTTATTTATACAGCGCCAATTCCCAACAGATGTCATCTCAAGGTGATCAGATTTCTGAAATCAAATTGGGACACTTCCAGCTCGTAGATTAAAAGAAATATAGCTCATTCAGATTAAATGTAGGAAACTACTGTACAACAGTAATGGTTTGATTTATTTTTACAGATTAAGATTTAACTAACAACAATCAAGTGTAGAAGACAGGAATGTGTCTCTCCACGCTGTTAGTATTTCCTTAGATTAATGAAATGAATAAATTGACAGTGTTATTAATAGAAAACTAGACTTAGCTTTTATTGTCATTTTGTATACATGGAGTGTATACAAAATACTTTATATATAAAGTAATATATATTTACTTTATATTTATAAAGTAAATCTAAACTAAAAACTTACTTGATATAAAGTAAATATTTATATATTTTGGACAATTATCTAGATTTTTGTATTTTTGTACAAATCATGGTTATGAGGAAAAATTTGATGGAAAAATAGTTTTATTTATGTCATAACTATTGCTAGCTCAGTTGAAAAAATGCTGACTAATATTTTGTTTCCTGTTTTTTTTTTCTCTCTATTAAATGCTGCAATCTGTGATGGTGCAGACGGGCAAACCTTTTAACGAAAGAGAGGCCAGTCAGAAGCATCCAAGCCTGTGACATCCTCTTCCCTTCACCGCCTGGTGTGCCATGCAGCGGCCAATCAAACACTCACACAAAGGAGGAATTAGCATATTCCCAGGCACAAAATCGCTCACTTATTTGCAGCTGCATCAAGTCTGTATTCTGCACCCTTCCTCCCTCTTGCTGTGTTTTTCTCTCCATATCCAGGTTCTCTATGAGTTTTTTTTATTTTATTCCTGTTATACTTACACGTTTCTCTTCCTTTCTCCTCCAATCATTCAGTCCTCATCAGACAGCAATTGTGTAAGCTCGGTGGGAAAGGGTGGGGGTAAGGAGAAAGAGAAAGATGGGGGCTGGGAGTGTGTTTGGCATGCTGTACTGTAGGAACAAGGCTGTCAGTCTCCAATGATGCTCTCATAATCAGCACATTGGAGCTGGGCTGCTGTACAGAATGACAATATCAGCCTGATGCTGTGCATTTCCACTGTCTCTTTTTTGGCCTGTCAATCTCTCTCTCTGTTTGTGCTGCCTGTCGCTGCGTCTCTCTCTGTCTTTGAATTCCTGTTTATTGCTTTCGGTCTCCATGCTTGCTCTGTCTTTTTATTCTAGCACACATTTTGTTATTGTGCAAATTTGTTTTTGGGCTTGTCTTCCTCCTGCCTTCTTCTCCTCTGTTTCATCCACATCTTCTTTGCCTTTCACGGCTCATAGCTCACCTGTCATCTTTTCCCCGTTGCCGTCTTTGACTTTTTCTGCTTTGCTTTTTACTTTCTAGTTTTAATCACTGGAGATGGCAAAATCTTGCTTTCCAGTTGTACAAAACAATAGCAGTGTGTTTGAAAAAGTGACTAAGGCTTAGAATTTTTATAATAGCATTTATTACCATACAGACAAAGGCATTGGGAAGACTACACACTCTACTACAAAAAACACAAAATATAACAGAAAAACAATGAAGAAACATGGTGCAAGTTTCTTCTGGCTTCACAGAAACTTGTGAAAGAAAGAAAATTAGGCTGTTTACAAACTCAAACTGTATGAGCTAAAAAGTTTGTAAAGAATTACTTTTCCTGACACTCATGCATCATTTATTTATTAGCCACTGCTTCTAAGAACTGGTGGTTACTATCAAGCTTATCAGCTTCTGGAACCTGAGCAGTTTTTTTATTTTTTTTTTTTACATCATTTTAAAAAGGATTCCTTTTGGATTACTGTTTAGCAATAAGATGGCTGCTGCGTGCTATAAAATCTCCCAAAGAGGATAACCTTGTCATAATCTAGTAAAGAAATTCTGCTTCATTTATCTGTAGGGTAATCACACTGCAAAAGCGACCTAGAAATAAGTGAAAATGTCTTAAATTGAGTGAATTTAATCTTAATTTGAGCAGGTAAATAAGATAGTTTTCCAATGTTTGAATGAATGAATGTATAATTTTACTCCTAGAATAATATAATTAGATAATATGCAGCTGAAATAAAACACTGCAGTTCTTTTCTTATTTTAAATGTAAATTGTCTAATTTCATTGGCAAAGTGTCTCACTTACCTCCTCAATTGAAGAATAAAAATGCACCTATTTTAAGAAAAAAATTAATTTGTTCTTCCTTTATAATTTGGGCTTTTTTCTTTATTTGAGCTTTGTTGGACATATTCACTGAAAGGTAACTACAGATCTTCTTTGACCTCGGGAGCTGAGGTGTTTACGATTATTTAATCCACTGAAATTGTTAAATTTCCAAATAGAAATGACTTTTCTGGATACTATTGTTTCTTTAACTGACTTTTGATCATAATTTTCTGTTTTTCAACAACTTGTTTTACTGTTATTGTCAGAGAGTAAGCGCTATAATCACCGTGCAGGTAAGCTGCAGGTTCAAACAGCCTCTCCTCTGTCTCATTTGTTGTGTCCTTAGATATGAACCCTCACTTGCCTTGCCTTATGGTCAGAGGGCCCAGTGGCACTGATGTACATTGATGTGATGGTGCACTGTGAAGAAAGCTAAATCTAGAGAACTCATTTTTTTCTTAAAATAGGTGCATTTGTTCTTGAATTGAGAAGGTAAAAGAGAAATTTTGCCAATGGAACAAGACGGTTTACATTTAAAATAAGAAAACACAATTGCATTCTCTTATTTCAAGTGCATTTTATCAAAATATTATATTATTCAATTTAAGAGTGAAAATACTAATTCCATTGGAAGATCATTTCATTTACCTACTTGAATTAATGGTACATACTCTTAATTAAAAACATTTTTGTCATTTTCTTAGATTGTTTTTGCAGTGTGTAACTGAATAACAAATTACTGAATGTAATGAACAGTATGGAGCTTTGAAGTCTTGATAAAGACTTGATAAATTTAAATAATTGTTTTGATTGTAAGACAATATGATTTTTAAAGAATCAGCATCATGCATTTCATGACGGCTTTCTTGCACTCTTTCGATAAAAATATCCACATCTAGATCAGGCTTGTACTTTATTTTGCAAAATATATCTTCATCAGAATACCAGTGTGTGTAGTATTCATATTAAAAACGACTTTTGGAGTGCAATAGTTGTTGGCTAATGTATTCTAAGTGTTATGAACTTGCTATATTATGCTGATGACATATAAAGCCAGTGTGGCAGGGTCTCAGGGCAGCAGATGCTTACCCAAGACAGAAATCACATTACCCCAAAACGCTAAAGGTCACAGAGTGACAGGGGCACAGATGACAAAGACAGGAAATAAGAAAATAGCTGTAAGCCCAACTGATACAGTCACTGCCGATTTTCTAATAACATGTCGTCCTTACATTGTGATTTGAGTCATGTTATGTACAATTCATACACCAATGCTTTTTTTAGGTTTAGTAATAGACTGCTGTTGTTTTGAAAAAAATTTTATCTGTTTAATGAATTGAAAATGCTGTTAAGTATTTGTGGTAACAGCAGCAATCTTCAGGACAAACCCTCGTTGTGATTCTAAACTCAGTCAAGCTTTCAGTCAAATAGTCGCAGCCTTCACCAGCTATAATCTTTCAAACTTTCCTCACTGAGACTCCCCCTGAACTGTCATATTCATCTGAATCTTTTCTTATAGTATCACACTTCTATATCTGCCTGCTAACTCTATTATCATCCTGAGGCTCACACTCCTATCTCCGCTAACAGTGCAGCGCTTTATCTCCCCTGTCGTACACTGTCACCGCTGCGGTGTGTCTGTCTGCCTCTGTTGTTGCTGGTAGTTTGTTTCACAACACTTCTGTTGTGGTTACAGTGTTTATTCTGCCAGTCAAAGATGAGGCAGAGACAGCATCACTCATCCAACTGTTGTGGAGAGTAGCTTTGTGATGAGAAAGGGGGGGGGGGGATCGGAAGTAGGAAATCACATCTCGGTCTCAGGTGGTTTCCACAGTTCTGTGGCTGAGATAAACTCTTACAAAGTGTCTCCATTTTGGTATACCCACAACAGGTTGCAAGAGCAAGTCTGGAGGCTTTTATTCATGTGAAGAAATCCTGAGTTTTTTTTTTGGGTGAATGAATTTAACAAAACAATCAAAGCTCACATTACCGTAATTTTACTTTTTGCATTGTTCTGGAAGACACCATTCTAAAACTTAAGGCCTGTTTAAATGCAAAAGATACCTTCTTTTTTTATGTCCATCATTTATTCACGTACAGGATTGAAATGACCACAAAAATTGTCCCACCTATAAAGTAAACAAACCAAGGTAAATAGCTTATTTATTTTTGCATAGGTTAAAAATAATTGCAAAATTAACAAATAGCTAATCTAGAAATAGACGGCTGTGTTATAGAAAAAGTAAGCTTATTACCTAATTGATTCCGACCAATAAAATCACATTGCAGCTAATACAGCAATAAAATGCAGCTACAGGTGATATCAAGTCCCAGAAAAACACTGCATCTAAATTAAATAAAACAATGTTCTGTATAGGCTTGGAAACACAAAGCTTTAAAGTGCAATAAAGTAACAGTTCATGGTTTACAATAGTACTGTGACTAAGTGCATTTCTTCATCAGCTGGTGCAGTGATGTGGAAGACTGTGGGAGGAAAGCAAAGCTTATGGTGTGGTAACAAGGTCAAATTAGGTCTGAATTGATCACTTTATCAAGTGCTGTAAATATAAATGTATAATTATATAATTACAAAAATACATATGAACGTCCTGGAATTTACCAAATTCTTTCAGTTCAATTACTTTAGTAATTGAAATCTAAGGTCATACTGTAGTATTTATCTGCACACCCAACACTCTTTTCGTGTTTATGTCAGTCACATGGAGGGAGCTGACGTCCAGAACCACTTCAAACCCATCAGGTAGACCTGAATGGCCCATCAGCAGTAATGTTCACCCTGCAAAAAATGGAAATCTACGTAAGTCATTTTTTCTTAAAGTAAGTGCATTGTTTCTCCAATTGAGGATGAAAGTGAGACACTTTTCTAATGGAACAAGGCAATTTACATTTAAAATAAGAAAAAACATTTGCATTGTCTTATTTCAAGCTCATATTATCTAATTATCTTATTTTAACAGTAAAGATACTACTTTCATTGGCAAATCATCGTTTTTTACTTAAATTTTTACTTATTTCTAGATCGTTTTTGCAGTGCAGTTAATGCACTTTTGAAATACCCATGCTCTGCATTTACTCCCAGGTGACAAATGATGTGCATCCCTTTTTTTTTTATTTTTACAGTTGACTCACACAGCAGTGGTATTCTGGATGCTGAGGTATCCGTTCTTCTGGACACAACTGATATTTGTTTCAAAGCTCAGCCTCCATATCCTGCTCCAAATGGTATTAGCAGGTTTAATAAAGTAAATCGTTTTGACATAATGTCAACAAAAACAAACCAAACCGGGTCACTTGATTGGCTTTAAATCAGAGGCAGTAAATTAGTTAATCCTAATCTTAGTATGCCTGGTTAATCTCTGAGCTCAACTTAGTTGAATGCAGACAAAACTTCTAAAAAACATATTGACCTTCTCTATAAAGTAAGAGCTTTGGTTGCTGTGACCGCTGGAGTATCATACCATGTCATAACTGGGTATAACATGGCACATATGATCAGGAAGGTACAGCTACCAATTCAGTCACAGTTTACTGTAAAAGGGGGGTCAGAAACAGGTAAAAAAAAATAAAACAGATTTGTGCACAGCTTAATCTTTATACCAGGTATCCAGCTTGGTCTGGTTTTTATTATTATTTATTTTTAAGTGAGATTTTTAGGAGTAAAGTACAGAAGACCCTCAACTATATTAAACATATAGGAAACTGCTGGAGGTGAAAAAGTACAATCTTTGTTGCAATAAAAGAAGATGCCATTGCTCTAAGATGCCTGAAAATAAAAAGATTTTTACTTGATAAAAGAATTTTCTGCAACACAAAAAAACAACAACCTTGAATGAGGTTTATGACATTGCTGTAATTAAAACTGTTCTTTCTCTGTTTGTAATCAGGTATACAATGTCAGCAGATCTGATAGCACTTGGCTAACCAACAAACAAACAACCACTCCTACGCAATAGCAATTTCTGGTTTTACTTGCTGTTCTGGTGTTCAGAGTATTGGTTTTTCTGAATAAATTTTCATAGCTGCCTTTCAGCAACTTGAGGGCACTTTTCATGTCTGTATTCATCCACTGTGTCTTTGATCAGACACATGCTGAGAAACAACCTACGCCAAATACTTTTACAATCTACCTGCCGCAAAATGCTTTTCTTATTAGCATACCAAATCTCTTATGATTACAGAATGCATTATTATTATGCAACACAACTGAATTTTAATATCCCCCCCAAAAAAAAAAAGAAACCCGACTATGCTATTCCCTGTTTCATACTAAAGCAGCTGCTTGGCAGATTAAGTTAATAAAAACAGAAAAAATTATAAATATTTCAAATTAAAAAACACAATTTTACCTACTTATAATGGTCTGTTTTAATGTATGTTTACCAGAGTGAAAAAAAGATCAAATAAACTGCAGTGAACTTTAGAAACAAGAAGAACGCTGACACATTCCTTTGAGTTAGATTTCTGTAATCCATTCATATTTAAAATTCTGCCTACAGGGACAAACATAAAGCTGCAATGATATTTAGCTCAAATAAAACCACATGCTTTTTGGAGCCGACAGCAAGATTTTGGAATTGTTCTAGCTGGATGTCTAAGCCATTTGAACTAGCTGGTTTCCTGTCATAAATGCCACTTTTGTTGTACATGTGAAAGCTTTAAAAAGGTTTATACTGACACCATTTCAGAAGCATAATGTTTACCTGATTCATTTACTCCAAAACCAGATTAGATGTCTGTTTAGGGTCGTCCTCTTAAGTTAAGACCAATGCTGAAGTTAGGAGGAGGTACTCTAGCCCTGAAACACAGCCTCGAAATGTTACTGCCACATGTTTAGCAGTTGATGACAACCTCAAATCACCTGCCTAGAAGACACTCTGAGAATCCTTTGGGCTCAGAATAAGCAGCTGCAAAATGTATTCAAACTTGTGGCAATGACTTTTATTGGTGGTAAGCTTGTGGAAAAAGGCACTGGGATTCCAGCGACTTTCAGTTCATGACAAAATTGATCCTTGATGGTTCCATCCAATCCAATTTCCTTCTATGCGTTTATATTTGATTGGACCGCCTGTTTTAAATAAATTAAGTAAAAAAAAAAACAAAGTTGCCATGGGAAATAACTGAACATAAATCATTAAACTCTTGAAATTTATGCAATAGAACGGAGTCAGGCTGATACTGTGGCTGCTCGTTCCTTTCTCAAATATGGCCTCACAGTTCATGTCTTTCTCTAGCAGACATATCTTAATAATTCTGGCAATGTGGCATCAGTGTTGAAACTGGAAGGCCTGAATAAATAGCCTCTTTATTAATAATGCTTGATGGGGTTTCTGGTTGGAAGCTAAAGGCTCATTAGAACACACTAACTAGTCCCTGCTAGCAGAGACGCATGACTGGCGTTGCTGGTTTCTAATAAAGAGGAGACTAATTGGCTAATTACATTCACAGACAAAGCTTGTGAGTGCATCGCTTATGGACCTCATTTCAAAGGGCCAGATGTTTAAAATGCATGGTGCAGAACCGGGGTCACTCTAAAGGAGGCTTGCTGTATAATGAAGACGGCACCTCACTCGGTAAAATGAAGAGGGGTCTCTGGGTCTCTCATCCAAATATTCAACCTGAGTTGTCAAAGAGGGCAGCAGTTACAGCTTATCATGAAACTCATGATGATGTATATTTTAAATAACATCCTAACATTGATTGCAGAAATAAAGAATGCCATTAATTGCAAATATTAATTGATGTTTTTGATTTTCAGTTTATTCTTTGGCTTCTTAGGCGTTTTCAGTGCATTCATGGCAAATTTCCTACTGGAACCAAACAAAGGAGAGTAAGCAAAAATTGTGGCAGAGAGATGAAGAGAAGGATAAAAAGAAAGGGAGTAAGAAAGTGGGGAACGGTGCAGCTGACCCAACAGGAAGTCTTTGACAGGGACCCGCACGGCAGGTAGCAGAGGAGCCACACTCTGACACTGAATCCGAGCGCAGAGTCATCCATCACTGTGGCAACTCTGCCTGTCAGGGCAGCAAAGCTGAGGGACAAAGAGGCGATGCCGGGGCAGATGGGAAGGGAAAGTGAGGCTCTGAGTTTTCCACCAGAGAATCCATGGTCAGAGGGAAAGACAGGACAACAGCCAGGATGTGAACTGAGACACACATGCAGCAAACACACACACACAGGAGTCAGAAACAGGGCATGAAACGCTGCAATGGCTGATGCCCTCTCCCATCCCTCTGTCCACTCTGCAGAGCGGCTGTCTGGAGGAAGTAGATCTAACCCATTCATCATCGCACACTTCCTGTCAAGCCAAGCTGTGATGAGAGTGCATGTGTTTCTTTATGTGCATGTGCACCTGACCAGTGTGTGTGCTTCCTTTAGTTCTGTTTCTATGCTTCTTCATATACATTTCTTCCTCATCAGACCTTTGGTGACAAACAGACACTCTGAGAATTAAAATCTATCATAAAAGCATGAACTAAGTGAATTACAAAATGAATGAGCAGTTTTTTACCTTCTTTCAGAACAGAAAGGGGATTGATTAATGCTTCTGACATCTGGCAACATTTTGTTTGCTTTAAGGCTTCAGGGCAATTAGAGGCATTCAAATGAAGTCCGAGTTGTTTATTCTCTCAGACTTTATCTAAAAATCTCAAAGTGCACTGACCATTACTCATTTGTTCTAATAGAACTGAAAAAATATACAAAAAACTTCTGAACACTCTTAAGGCTTCTAACCTTACAGATTGCTATTGCTTTGATTAAAAATTTAGATTATAGTTCCTTTTTTTCAGCCTGTCCTTATTAATTTTTCCTTGCAATATTCAGAGAAACACTCTCACCACAGGCTGGAGAGAACAAGAATAATCTGGCACAGATGACTGGATGCAAGCAGCTGAAATAGAGGCAGGAGCAGGTGGATCAGATGAGCATTGATGATAAACCAGGCAGAGTTGGACAGTTGAATGGAATGAGTTATTAAGCCAGTCACCAGCGCCAAGATCATGACAAAGACTGGTGAGAGAATCTTATAGAGAACATGATTAAGAAATGATATATGACAGGACACAAAGTATGGTATAAGTTTAGCTAGCTGTAAGCGACATGTTACGGCTAGCTCAATGCATTTAAGGGTTCTAATACTAACAATAAAAAGAAGTTGATGAGAGCTAAGTTTTTTTCCATGGCTTCATGGGGAAAAGCCGTTATCTGTGCACCCAGCTTAAAGGGGTGCTCATAATTTATTCTTTATGTTACGCCATCATTCATAACATGTAGGCGAATCACTCTCCCCGAGACATCTGCGGTTATATTTTATATATATATATGTGTATATATGTGTATATATATATATATATATATATATATATATATATGTGTGTGTGTATGACGTCATTCGCACACGCGAAATTGAGTTTTTTGGGTTTTTTTAAATAAAAAACTTTATTTAACCAATGTACATTACACCAGGTGGCTTTGCTCTACCCCTTCTATTCATTCAGCTAGCTAATCTGAATCGTTCAATTCCATTTCGAGAGAGATATCATCTGTGGTAGTAGCACTAGACATCTTCCAGGCATGTGAGTAAAACTAGCAGCAGTTCAGCGGACAGGATGAATGAATGACAGCCGGCGCGCGCAGATGACGTCATACACACTCTGCTTTGTTTATAAAAAGTATAACCGCGGATGTCTGGGAGACAGTGATTTGGCTACATGTTATGAATGCTGGCGTACCATAAATGATAAATTATGAACAGTTTAGTTTGTGCCTTCAAGTCGTTGCCCATAGGAAGACGTTACTTGGATATAACCTAACGGAGTATCTTCAGAACAGCTCCAAATGACACAAATCTTATATGGGTGAGTAGAACATGATGTGATAAAGTAAAATCAAGGGCCCAATGTAAAAAAACTGAAATTTCCCTTTAACACTAGTTAAGGGGAAATAAATTAATTAGAATAAATTAATTGCTGGATTTTATCCCAAAATTCACTTGGCTTGTGTTTTTCCTGGTGCTTGACACAGTACTGCCGAATTATCAAGTAAAGTCCGAATATTAGGGATCTTCCACACAGTCCAAGTACCTGGACCTAAACTGCACCATGCCTAATATGAGTGTTCAAATTAATCTTAATGACATGGGGTTCATTGTGGCGCTCTCACCGATGGCGCACCAGTCAGTGAGAGCCTGTTAGTCAGGCCATTGCTTTCTCAGTTGTTCTTTCTAATTGTGTTAGTTGCCTTGATTAGGTCATGTTTTTCATATCTCAGTCTCTTAAAATACATTTTGAGATTGAAAACATTCAAACAAAACAAACTTTGAGAATTGACCTAAAACGTATGGGAAGAGAAATCTTTGCCTGCATGAGTTTATTGCTACTATCTGAATATCTGATGAGGAGCAGATTTCACTCAATCTAGAGAAGCAGAAAATGGAAAGGGTGGCGCTCCTCTGATCAATACACCACATCAATATTAAATCAGCAACACGGGTAGCTTACCCTGGCCTGGGACACAGAGCAGAGGGAAGAATAGGAAAAGGAAGCAAAGCATTTAGGGATAAAGAAAAAAGAAGTTGGATGTACTGAAGAAATGGAGAGAAATGTTAAGCATCACAAATCAATTCTAGTTACTGAAGAAGCCTTTGGGAGATCTTGACAGCATTACCTGTAATAGAAATAGACTAAATCACCAGCTGTGGTGTTTGCAGGTCGCTACCTTACCTTCCTCAAGCAAACAATTAGATTTTTGGAACCTAATCAGAGAGCATGTGTTTTATGGGTATATTAGATGGAACAGTTGCAATGAAATTTATTTCAGGAGATAATTTCAGCAAGTATGTATATATAAAAAATGCATATGTATAAGCTAGTTTGTGTCTGAGTCCAAATACTAAAAATAGAGCAGGAAAAACTGCATACATCTGTAACTTGCCAGTCCATTAAAGCTCTTAAAACATCAACTCAGCAGGCATCGCTGTGGCCTGCTCCATTAGTGGAGTACAATGAGCACACAGCTAGATCACAGTAATCACCTCCTGTTGCTCTTCAGCACCTTGAGTGATGCTCCCCTGAGGTTACTGTATCTGCAGGCGTGCATCAGGATGAATATTAGGACTGTGCTGAAAAATAGGCGCATTTCTAATTCTGTTCCGTTTATTCATAACATTGAAAAGGTTCAGAGCAGGATCTCAGTGAGATCTAAAAGGCTTGGATATTTATGTGTTAAATCTCCCTCACAGTCTTCTGTCATGTTATTCTTACTATATCTTGATGAATTAACTTTAACCATTTCATAGGGTTAGTAATTTCAAAAAGGGTTAGCTAATTCTTTTAGAATGCCAAAAAACTGCAAAACGACTCTGCTTTTCATCGTCCAAAATGACACAGTGCAAGGTTAAAAGTTAATTGAGGTTAAGTCCTTTCATTATGATGAGTTTCTTAAAGCTTATCAGAACACCCCTTTTGCATGTATGATTTCACAAGTTGAAGCAAAGCTAAAAACATCTTCTTTAACTCAGATTGGGAAAGAACTCAAATGCAGGAAAATGTCTATTTGTTCAATCCAGGAGAACTGCAGAGATCAGTCAGAACAGCTGAAATAAACAGGAAAAATAACAAAACTTCCCTGTAAGGAGTATCAAAGATATTGTAATAAAGAAAACCAAGTTCCACATATAGAAGCTTCTCAGTTAAAATACCATTTAAATATCTAAGAAAGTTTTCCAGAAAGTGTCCTCTGACCCATTGATAAGGGGCTCTGACCTGAATGTTTAGGCTCTGTTTTTGTTCCTTTGCATTTATGTATTCATTATTTCTTTATTTTTTTATGTTCATTTAGGTTTTGTTGTTTTATATCATGTGTCTCTGTTTTTTCCATTTTAATGGCCCTATAATTGCTTACATTAAATGTAATGATAACATTTTATTTACTCATTTATGGCTTCCTCTCATATTTTTTTTTTATTTTCATTTTCCTAAGCTTCTGAGGCTTTGATGCTACACCTGCTTTCCTTTTATAAGCTTATCTGGTGTCTTTGTCGTTTCATTTGCATTTCAGCTCCTAATTTCCATGTTTATCACTGAACTCTCCACTTATGTCCATTTCTTCCACATGTTATTGCCTTTTTCACCGAACATGCTCCATATCCTTTCCACCTTATGCCCTCCTACCGTATTGTTCTAGTGATAACATAACATCTTCAAAAGTACTATTTAACTCTAAATATATTAATAGGTTTTATATTCTTTGTTTGCTGTTAATATGTGTTTTATATAGAAACTCATAACCAGAGCAAAAATAATTACTGTTTGTGTGCTTCTTCTCTTAACCAGGAGTTGCATAGAAAATTACAGTTTTTCTCATGAAGCTGTTTGGTTGTTGCTTTCCTGGGTAAGGTTATACTTTGTCATGTTAAAGTGAAAAGGACATCTTCATAGTCATGCAATTACGGAAAGTAGCCCTTGTACTAAATGAACATCACATCAATACATAATATGTTTTAAGAGAAATGCTCTTGCTGTCAAGATAAATTTCATAACAAAGCTGATCTACTTGATGCTCTTGATTCAGGTTGTCTAAAAAGTATTAATATCATAAAATATTTCTCTCTGATGCTATATTATAATGCTTCATGATGTTTTGCAAAAGAATCATAAACAGTCTCCTGTCACCTACCTGGTGTTGGCTGAAACCTGTGAACAAAACATCTTCCATTAGTATGGAAGTCACACCTCTGGATGCACAGCTAATTAGTCTGGAGCTCAGTATGGGCGCACTTCCAATTATAAGTCGATGTGCCCTTTTCATTGCACAGCAGTCATTCAGGGGTGTTGTGTGAGAGTTGGCTCTTCTGAGTAGCAGCGACAGGGCAGCCAGAGGTGGGCCTTCAGCTGAGAGGTGATGGATGGCTCTCGAGTACAGGGCAGAACAGGAGCAGCACAAGTGTGTTTCTGTGAATTAGAGATTTAAACAGATTACTCAAAAACACACAACTGGAGGCAGAGACAGCATCCTATAAAAACCCCGGCTGAAAGTTTAGGTACAGATATAACTGTTAATGCTATATTATTTTTTTTTTTCTTTAAAGACTTTCCATTAACCTGTGGGGTACAACAGTGTTCTGTTTTAGACTCTTTATTATTTGCTTTTTACATGCTTTATTTGGCTGGCATAATTTAGTATTTTAATGACAATTATGTTATTTACTTTTATACAGATGATTTAAGTATGTATGCCATTTACTGTAAGGCTTACTGTATTACCTGGATCAGCTTTTCATCCGAGTCCACTGCTTATCTATAATTAGGGATTAAATGTCAAGATTCAAAATTTACTTTATTTGAAACACCAGAAAAGGCTGAGACAGTGATTCTACTTTTTTAACTTTTAACAAAACTTTATTTACAAAATCAAACAATATAATCAATTATTTATGTAAAACAAGTGCGAGCTACAAATCACTTAAATTAGGAGATTATTATGTGATTATAGCTCCTGCAAAACGACTCTTGTCCAACTCCTGAATCCAGGATTCAGGTTGTTTGTGTAAAAATCAGTTCTTCTCTGGGCTTTCATTCATATGTAAAATTCTTGTTTAATTGCTGTTTCTCTCATTAAAGGAACATTTCTTAACTGGGAAATTTCATCCCATCAGCTGAACTTGAAATCAAATCATCGGTGTCATTGTGTTCAGATTATTGTAATATCCAGTTTACCTGAAATACATAAAAAAAAAATCCCACATCTAGACTATTCACACGTTTTATACAGTAAGTGTATAAAAC
>NW_015150968.1:280746-309297 GCF_000732505.1 Cyprinodon variegatus | reverse complement strand
TGGAACAAAATTTCATCAGAATGAAAGGAATGGTGAGCCATCATCAGACCAGGGTCCATCTACAGCAGGAGTTCTGACCCTTTACACTGCAAAAAATATCTTAAAATAAATCTATTTACCCTTTCAGTATCTCTGTTTCTGTCTCCTTGAACCCCAGTCGGCCTCGGCCAATGGCTGCTCACACTGAGCCTGGTTCTGCTGGAATTTATGTCCTGTTAAAACAGAGTTTTTCCTCTCCACTGTTGCTACAAGCATGCTTAGTGTGAGGGATTGCCTTCGAGTCAGTGAGTCCATAAAATCAAATGGTTTTCCTTAGATAGAAAACTTGAAACTTTAACTTGAATCAATTTGACTATATGATCTGGTGAATTGTAAAGTGCCTTGAGAGAACATCTGTTGTGAATTGGCGCTATAGAAATAAACTGAACTTAATTGAAATTAATTAACATGAATAGTTAAATAAGATGATCTGCCAATGGAATAAGTGTGTTTAGCCTTAAAATAGGATAAATAGATAGAGTACACTTGAAATAAGAGACTGCATTTGTTTTTCTCATTTAGAACATGTATGTAACTTAAAAAACTATCATAAAAATTATCTTAGTCCATTGGCAAAGTGCCTTACTCACCTGCTCAATTCAAGAAAAATTACACTTAAGTTAAGAAAAAATGACTTAAATGTTTTCCGCATAGCTTTATAATAGAAATTCTCTCAGAATAGTCAGAACCAACATACAGCTGCGTTTCTTGTACAGCACATCTTCTGTGGTAATAAAAAAAAAAAAAGACAACTCTGTGCATGTCATGTTCTAAATAAAGGTTGGTACAAATAAGAGCACCTCATGAGAAGATTTTATGATGTTTGGGCTCATATTAACATTATATTCTGATTACTTTATTAGGGGTTTCAATCCAAACACATTTCAAAATGATCTTGGACCAATGCCCATGTAAAACTAGCTAATGTTGACAGTGAAACTGCTGTTCCAATGCATCACAGCTTAGATGAAATATACAGTGATCCCAAACAGAAATGCAAAACCTAATTTTAATTAGATCTTGGTGAGGATGTGTTGCACAGAGGTTTTTCTCACTCTTTTACAAATGAGAATTGTCATTAAGCTTAGTAAACCCTTTAAGAGACACCCCCCCCACACCTCCTCTTTATTTTTTAGCAAATAATGGTGATTCTCAAACGTCATAATAAGGTGGTTCTAAACCTTTTGTCTTCCCAGGTTATGTTCATTATTTAAGTATTCAGAAAGCATGAATCACACCAAAAGTAAGGTTCTCCGATTGTTCTGCTGAAGCTCCTTTGGTGCTTATTAAGACTATTACAGATGGTCCTGAAGTGTGAAAAGATTTTTTTTGAACTCCTGTTCTAAGTTAGAGTTTAGAATCAGATTATGAGAACCCTCTTAGCTGCTGGTAATTTTTAAGTTTTAATCAGTTAGATAATTGAACATTCATCTCTTACATTAATTCTCCTTTTGGTGTTTAGTTTAATTAGGTTGTTAGTAGCAATAAAACAGAAAAAGATTGCTTAATGATTAAATTGATTATTTATATTATTTATAAGCCTATTATATTTAGTAGAGGTTTCCCCCAGGAAACTAATTAGTACATCTTACAGACTGATAAATTTGAGCTTGAATATAAGATGTATTTATGAATATATATATATATATATATATATATATATATATATATATAAGGAAATGTTGCTGAATGTTCCTTAATGACTGGATGTATTTTGGTTCTATGACTAGTCAGGAGTGAGAACATTTAGACGCAAAAACAAAAGAAAAGTTTTGGCATGTAGGAATGCTTTAGTAACAATCTGCAATGAAATATGTACAGAGAATATTTTGGTGCAATAAAAACGCCTGACAAGTCCTCTTTAATACAAGTTTTATCAGTTCCTGGTATAAAAACCAAGAAAAACTGCAATCCTTTATATTTATGTGGCCCTTTAAATCCTGAAACCAGAATGACCCAAACCTTTGAGATTTAAAAGGCAAAGGTTTGTTTTTTCTTCCTCTCTCTTCTCTTTTCCTTCGTAGGTCAGCTCATTCATCTTGAGGCCTGCTGAGACGTCAGAGTACGGTATGGTTCAATCGATCAGGAAGTCTAACTGCCCTTTATATGTGTGTTTCCTCATGCAAGACTGTGCACACAAGAGATCTGGCTGGAACGTTTTATTAGTGGCCACAGGGAACGGCAGCAGTGGCCTTTGCCTCTCATCACTTTGTCACTTTTTTCCCCCATCTCTTCTATCTATTCTTCTCACATCCTTTCATTTTCTTTTTGCATTTATCCACTGTACAGTTGCTTGGGCTCTTAATTCCCCCCAATCCCTTCATCCGCTCGACATCCTTCCAGCAGTCTTCAATCTTCTCACTGACCTCTACAACTTATCCAGCTCATCTGCCTTTTTTTCTATCACCCTCTTATTTTGCCACAAGTGAGACAGTTGACAGCTTTATAGCTTTATCTACTGTCCGTTTACGTCTCATTCTCACTAGTGACATCCAATTAGCCACTTGTCATGAGAGAACGCTGGCTTGGTAGGAGGTGGCACAGAGTAGAGGGATTACTTTACAGATAACAGTCACCTATACCTGGAGATGCAGCGAGAGAGCCTGAGCAGAGGAAAGAAATGAAGTAAGGCTAACAGAGGGATTAACGTGCGGAAGAGATTGGTGAAATGGAGGAAGGAAGATTTGAAAAAGCCAAAATGGGATCTGGGGACAGATGGGAGGGGATATAAGGGAACAAAGAACTTCAGCTGTGTTTCCAGGTGAAGCTCTTGATGGTCCCAGAGCTGAAGCTAATAAAATGTCTTCAACTCAGTGTCAAAGACGCAGACTCAAATAGATTCCTGCACAGCAAGTCGCCTATGCAAACAGGCGTAGCATGCTATGGTGTGTAATTGGTGAAGAAAACCACAGAATCCCAAATACAAACCTGTACAATTAAAATGAGCTCACCAAAGCAAAATATACAGGAAACAAAATAGTTGTAATTAAATGCGTGCATGTGTGTGAAATTCTGCCACCACCTGGAAGCAGCTGCTTCTCACATCTTCAGACTGATAAAGGATGAATGACAGTAATTAGGCATGTGGAGGCAGCTAATAGCTAGCGTGGGCAGAGCACATACTGTACATGAATTGGATTCTCCATTTGAAAGTGAGTGAAGACATTTGACTTTAGGTGTCAGCTATTTAAATACTCCAATTAGAAATCAACTGTCTCAGCTTTCCCATCTCCCTCATGCTGGTTAGAGAAGATGGATCAGAATAAATCATGCATGAAATGTTCTTCTAATTTGTTTGTCCTGTAACCCAGTTTTATTTGAAATGTTTTTGTAAACTTGTTAGAAATGGAAAGAAGCAGAGTACTACTATTAGAGAAGCTTAATCCAACCACCTCTTATTTTTGCTGATAAATGACTTTAATTGAGCTTTAAAATTGTTGGAGGAAAAAAAGGCTTTGACACTCAGAACAATGATTAGAGACTTGTTTTAATTTGCTTTTTTGGCAGGCTATTAAAATATGATAATGGGATGGAAAGGCACTGTTACTGTAATGATTGCAATTGCAATAATGAGTTATTTAAATTTTAAAGTAAATTTTATCTAAAAAAAACTGAACCCATTAAACTTCCAGAGTACAAACTAGAGTAATAAACCCACTTTATAGAAACACTCCGTGATGAGGCATTTAAGCACACTAAGCAAACTTAACCAAGTTTGTTTTATAGTCTCATAGCAAACTGCTGGATCTAGTTATTTACATCTAGTTATTTACATACATTGTATAAACCTAAATGATTTTAAATTTTTGCTTTTAAATTGAGACAAGTTACAAGTTATCGTCTTTGGACCACTTTCTTTGAAAAATAGGCTGCTTAGTGAGTCAGTTAACCTCGACTGGCATTACAGTATATTGGCCTCAAATAATAAGGGGGAAAAACCTTGGTGTTATTTTGAATGTCTTTTAAATCCCATCTTCTTTCTTGATTCTCGAATTTGTGTCTTTTACCTTAAAATACTGCTAAGATTAAAAATATCCTGTTCAAGGGTGACGCTGAAACTGGTTGATGCAATTGTTACTTCTAGGCTCTCGTAATTCCTTACAATAAATCTACCAATCAGAAAGCCCACATAATGCATTGAGTTGATCCAAAACTCTCTAGCAAGAGTTCTGATGACAATTAAAAGAGAGATTATATATTTGTTTCATATTTTAGCTTCCATTAACTCCCTGTTAAATCCAGAATAGAGTTTAAAAATCTTCTAAAGTACAAAGCCCTGTAAAATCGAGCTCCATCCAACACACCCCTTCCCCGTTTTACTGGTTATTAGTTTCAAAAACTTTGATTTGCAAGCAGATTCACAGTTATCAAGCTCCTCTTCTATGGACCACATTTTCTGTTTTACTCTATGAGACAAACAACCCCCTTAAACCTGTATCTTAAACCTTTATTTTTTAGTAAATCGTAGAGTTAGAGAGGCATATGCAATGTAGTAGTGATGCTGCTACAGATCAAGGATGCTGGAGGATGTCCAGTAATACCTCTACTACATTATCCTACCTCAGATTTATTTATTTTTTTCATAAATGCTATCTCATCTTTGGTGGTGGAATTTACATAACGATATCTGTATATTTGTTTTACTTTATTTGAAAAAATCATTAATCTTTAAATACTTTCAAACCCTAAACTTTAACCTACATTATAAACTAAGTTTAGCTTCTGTTTGATTCAAGCTTCAAGTTTCTTTTCTGTTTCCCTTTGAAATTATTGACCTAAGTTTTTATTTTTCTCTTCATATTAGCTATATGACCCTGAACTTTCACCCACCTGTGAAATGACGCTGTGTGGGGTTATTGGCTTGGCTGCTGCAAGTGACAACATGTTCTCCTGTAGATGACAACTCAGTGGAACTCAGAGGAACTCATCCAGCCTACGACCAATAACATCTACGACAACACATTGAAGAAACCCCTATAATACGGTAACAATAAGATCTAATTTCCTTTTGGGATGAAACAAGTAACTTTAAATTGCACAGAATGTGCTATCTTTCATGATTTAGACATAAACACTGGCTCAAAGGTTATCAGTATAGCTGTGTTTATGTTTAGATGAAGCCACTACTGGAGCATCTACCATAATTAACCATTTACCTTTCTGTCCCATAGAGACAAGGGTACTCCTGGATTAGTATTTATATCTTTCTTTCACTGTATGGGTTTCTGCTCTATTAATCCCAACCCTGAATCTTTTAAGGCTTAGGGTCTTTGAAACTTGCCTGGTTCCAGGTACCTTGGAGATTTCTTGCTGTTGAAAGATAATTTAGTTTTCCATTCTCACTAAATACATGTTTGGTGTGTGGGATTGCTGCAGTACCCATGACACACTGCCCATTTAAATCACTTGCTCAATCAGAAAAAGTAAATTCTACAAGACAGTGACTTAATGCAATCAGCAGGATTTTTTTTCCTGATCTGTCTGTCCAGCTGATCTGCCTGTACGATTAGATGATCTGACTCTGTAAAGTACCTTGATAGAACATGTTATGAAATGGTATTAGATAAATACGGTGACCTGATTTGATTCTCTCTATCTAAAAAGACAGAACTTTTCTTGATTCAAGACAATAAGGATCTGTAAGCATTATCTAAATTATTCAGGACTGCTTCATTTCAATCCAATTAATTGTTTTTTTTAAATATTATGATTCTACAAACATCCTCTGAATATTAGGTTGAAGGTGAGTTCTGTAAAATGTTTGGAGATTTACATCGATAAATTTTAGACAATCAATTTAGATCATTTTAGATAATTTTTCAAATTTTGGCTTTTTTTCTCCTTTAATTGATTCAAGTTTGTTGCATGTCTTGTTCACACACGTTAATCTACAAATTTGTTTAGCATCTCTTGTTCAGTAAAGATTTACTATAACCAACAGATCACCTTTTTACTTGTCTCTGTGCTTGAGTTCAAGTTGCGCACTATGAGCCATTGTCTTGTTTTATTTGAAGTTGTTTTAAGGTGCCTTTTAAAAATCAGCTTTTTGGAACAACTTTATTGTAACTAATAATTTTTAATTAGGAAGTACCACTTACTATAAATACAAACTGTTTTTATTTCATTAAAGTAAATTCTGTGTAAAAATAAATTCTAAATTACTGAAGTTATTCAATTAAAAATAATTAAAATAATTCATATGATTTAATGTTCTTTATTTATTCAGCCCTTCAATCTTTGTGGAACCCCCATTTGTAAGTATTAAAATTAATTTGTAACATGTTAGTTTAATCTCTCACCTAAAGAAAGTTGCCATCTGCTTTGGCTGGATGAGGGCCTTAGAGGACAGTGCAGACACATAAAACAAGAGGTCAGGGAAAGTTGTTATGAAACAGAAAAAAGCAGAAAAACACAGAACTGGAGACAGCTATTACTGTATATAATGGTTAGGCCATAGCTGAGTAAAGAGATATGCTCAGTGTGCTACAGTTTTATAGCAGTATTACTGAAAGGATAGCTCAAGGTCGCCTAAAGCCATGAGTCTGAGGCTATTTCAAGTTTTATTAGGGCGTCGCAAAAATGATCACAAATGCAGACAAAAGGTTTAGATTTCTTACGTAGTGGATTTTCTCTTACATATTTTTTATTCTCCCATAAATTTGCTAAAATGTTAGGTTTAATTGTGGTAATGGGTATTATTGGGGTCTCTCAGTTTTATATGCCTTTACAGATTAGTTGTTGGCATAACATTAGTGGGTAAAGTGCAGGGTTATTTTAAATTTGTTTTTATTCATTTTAAGATTTAATTTCTGGAATATAAAGTGCACACAAAAACCTTGTAAAAGTATGATTTATGCACATTTGTTACTTTACAATGGCGCCCAAGTTTTTTTTACATGAAGAGCACAGACTCTAGATCTCTGATTAAGAAAGTTAGAATATCTAATTTCATAATTTTGTTCATCCCTTTTACAGGCCCATTAGAAATGTAAAATATATTTTAATAACATTGAAAAAGAATTAAAACACTTATTTGAAAGTGTATGAGTTTATTTCATTTTAAATGAATTAAAGGGCCCCTATCATGCAAATCTTCATCAAAATGATACCAAAAGTAGTACTTAACTTGATTTGCGCTTGTCTGAGTGGTGGTCTTGTATTCTACCTTAAGAGCAGCAGTCCATTGTCCTGAAAAATGAGTTGCCATAAAAGTTTTACATAGAACGCAGATTACCTGCTCCCTCCAGGAAGGGACTCCTTTCACTGTGCTCCACAATAAACAACATGCCCAATCTTTTCATTCAGTGAGTGCTTTAAGCAGCTGATCTGCACAGTGACAGCGACTGTTCCTCTTTTAGCTATAGTCAATGTCTCTCAGAACACATGTTTGTAAGAGGTGTCAGAAATGGCTCTGGCTTTATAAAGAACATATTCTCCAGAAATACCGCCATACCAAGTTGCAGAGGCAATATCAAGAAATAAACAGGACCCACAAAGTGAGAGTTGGCATCACATGAAAGTGCCTTTAACTTGGTTTGGGAAAACTAGCACCAGAAAAAAATATATATATATTTTATAACCTATAATCATCCTGTAGTGTGAAATATCTCCATATAAATGCTTATAGGCTAGTTGTATGGCTTAAAAAAACATGATTTAGAACCTTTCATTAAAAAAATTCCATTGGGAATTCAGGTGTTTAGTTAGTGCTAAAATAACCAGTTAAAGAAGAAGACAATTCTCAATCTAAAGACTACACATGACCTTTACTGTGCAACCCGGTGGCAAACTAGGTAGAAACAGTCAGCATGTTGCCATGGTGATTACCACCTTTGCTTTTGGTGAGGTGTGTCTGATCGAAAGCCGAGCCCTTTTACTTTATCTCCACAGAGAAGTCACATAAGAAGCTTAGTTCAGATCAAATGAGCGCTCTTCAAAAAATGTAGGTTACTAAAATGTTTGAACCCTTAGCTTCAGCGAAGTTTGGTCCTCAAATACACAGATTTCAAAGTATCTTTTCTGTTTTAAGGCGAAGATGTAATGATATGAAAATACCATTTGAACCCATAGGCCACAGAAGATTGTTTCTCCAATATGAACTTTGTGGAAGAAATTCCATGACCTCTCTGCACTCAAGGAAAACATATTTTTATAATGAGAGATTAATTGTAATGAAAGTAGATAAATAATTTTACAAAGGAATACAGAAGGAACCATTTGACATCATAGGGGTGAGTTAAATGTTAGTGTTCTAAAAAACATATATTTGATTGCTTTTTCAACCCTTTATCATTCAACACCTGTACTGGAAAATATGGTGCACTACTTGAAAAGCCTATTTCAATAAAAAATAATATTCAACACTGAAGAGGACGAATATTTTAACTATCAAGATCACTATAAAGATTATAAACCTTTCAGTAGAGTGGTTGCTATTGATGATATAAAATATAAATGTGTTTTATGACGCTACATATATGTTTAGTCCCTTGCTGTTGCAATTTTACCTTCAACTTTAAAAAGTTGTTGTAAGCAGACTTGTCCTCATGTAATCTAAGACTCCATTTAAGAGGATATAAATTCAGCTAAGCTTGATGGCTTTCAAAATGAGCATCACATCTGAAATCCAGCAAAAGAATGGGGGGGGGGATCAATAATTAAATGTTGAAAAGTGGCTAAAAATGCTTCACAACAGTATCCAAAAATATGTGCCCTAACCTCAGCTGTGTTGCATTATTCCTGTAAATTAGCTTTTCATGACTGGATGAAGGATGTGTGGGCTTTTGAGCTCAGCAAAGCTGAGTGGGTCAAGTGGGTGATCAAACAGCCAGGTCTCCTTTTAAGCCTGAAGAAAGTCGACTGTAAAATGCTTTGAAAACTAGAAGACGTTCTACAGTTCATCAAGTGGTCTAATGGGAATCACATACCCAAAGCAGAAGAGGGTTACTGGCTGCTCATTTTTTTCTCATAATTGAGGCGTGTTTTAATTTTCATTACAGTCAAACATAAAATAATTGTTAAAGTCTGCTCAGATGACAGTCACGATTGGCTCATGTGATACCATTTGAAATGTCAATGCCAAAACTAACTTCAAACCTGTCACACTGTTTTGACTTAAAGGTCGGGCTTCTAGGAGATCAATAAAGATAAAATTATTTCTAACAGACGGTTTTCTGAGAAAACTGACTGTCATATAAGGGCAAAAAAGAGATGAGAGATAAGATATGAATAAGTCAAAACACATTAGGACTGGAGATGGAAATGTGTGTGTGACAGATATGTGTGAAAAGTGTAGCAAGGGAAGTGGGCTAGCAGGTGAGAGGTTTTTTTTTTCACGTTTCACAGTTTCACACTATAAATCCTCCCTTTATGTTCTCATTGGTTAGCTGTTAAACTCTTATCAGCTGTCACATTTCAATCTTTACATGAAGAACTGGAATCATTTCTAAAGTCTCAAAGATATTAAGAACCAAGGCAAACAAAAACAAAGCATAAAAAGTTAAAAGTGTTATGCATATAGTTTTCTTTTCAAGAACACTGGCAAGCATGTTGAACTGTGTATTTTAGAACAGAATTAAAACTACTGCAAAAATCAGAAAAATCAAAGGTAAAGGAGATGCAAGAAACTATGCTTTGATTTGTGTTATTCTCAAATACCCTAGGTAGAGAGCATAGACTTAAAACGTTGAGATTTTAAAGCATTTCTCTCTATAAAACTATGACATTTCAGTTGGAAAGTAAAAGACCATATAAACTGTTTCTTACTGGGTAAATGTGAATAATATTCAGTTCTGCAACACTCCCTAATCTGCATGTTTAAAACCACTAAGATTTGCTTCAAGCACATATTGCAGCATGATTGTGCGGAATACATTTTTTTATTTAAAATAAGCCGTCTTATGCTCTCAGGATAAATCTGAAAGGCAAATTTTACTCAACGATGTTAATCACGGTCAGCTCGGTGCTCCCTGAGTGCGTATGGTTTTAAAATAAACAAAGACATTTAAAAATTGTACAGCACTATTTTAAATTTTTTGATGAGAGGTTTGTTTAAAATATATAATCTAACTGATACATCAAAAATATTCATTTTGTTGGTGTCCAAGTAGCCTAAAGTAGGGGTGTTGCAGACTATTTTGATTATATTTTCTTTCGTCTGAGAGGATAAAAAAAACAAAGGAAAAATTCAAAGTCTCACCCATTTCACCCATTATTTTATATATCGATGCTGTATGCATTGAAATTTAATTTTGTATTCACTCTGTGTATACATAATGACAATAGAATTTGTCTAAGTCTATAGCACCTGAATTACCATGAAAGAAGTCATTAAACACCTTGCTTTTAGCCAATCCTGGGCTGCTGTCTTTGTCTTGGAACTTTTGCTGAAATATCAATAAAAGTAAAAAAAAAAAAAGCTTAAGCCTCTTGTCTTGAAAGCCTTTTGGTGAACACCGATGCATTGGTTCAGAAAGAGGCTCTGGAGAAGCCTGGAGCTCTTGCCAGCGTGTGAGGGGATGGTGCTGGCACAGGAGGTGTCAATGAAGCAAGGCTCCGACTCTCTCAGGAGGGACACAGCAGGCTGTAGGACCCAGAGCCTATGGAAAAATCTGGAGACTATTAAGAAACTCTGGAGGGGCTTGGAGCAGCAGGTGCCGGCGGAAAGGCTCAGCCACTATCAGGACCTGGAGGCAATGAAAAGCAGGTTTGAGATGTGTCAGTCCAGATAACTTAGATAAAGCCAACAAACTTGTACAACAGGAACAGACAGGAACCAGATAGTAACAAATGGATCAGACGCTTGGCAGGGACTTAAGTAAAACAGGAATTAACTGTGAACATATGAGTAAAACCAACTCACCAATTCAGCCATGTTTTTATTTTTTTGTTCTGTGTTCATAAATAATACATAGAAAACGTTTTTTCAAGCATTGCACAAAATCTATCAAAAGCATGGTGGGCATTTAGACCCAGGATCCATATTATAGGGCACATTTTGTTGCAGTTACATGCTGGAGAGCTTTTCGGAGAGAATATCTATTCGCTTTGTGTTGTTTTTACATAAACACAAAAGATTGGTCAGAAAACATGTATTGATTGAAATCTTAAAACATGTTCCTATTTGGACTAGTGTTATTGGAAAATTTAGATTTCTCTTCTATTATATATCAATTTATCCCATTTACTCACTATAAAAATTTTCACTCAGTCTGTTTCACTTTGAACGCCACACAATTCTCGGCGGGATGGTGTTTGTAGACTAGACAGCTTCTTCCCATAACAAATCAGATTCTTTCTTAAGGTTTTTTCATAACATTTTACTGTTAACCGAAGTGTCTGTAATTTGTTTTGACTCTGACTACTTTTCCATTGTTGTAAGTAGGGGGAACAAACGCTGCTCATGCAGAAAGAACAGGGCAGAATGCTGTGCCATAAGGGCTGTATGATGAACTGTTCTCTCTTTGCAAGGATATGAATAAATGTGCCGACTGAGTGAAATCCATCGATCTCGGTTTATTTAACTAGGGTGAATAGTTGAATACTTTTTTCCCACGACAATTAGATATGGGTTGAAAGACCAAACAAGCTTTTTTCTAACTCTACAACAAGGGTGTAAAAACTATTAAAATTTATTACTCAAATAGAAGTAGTAAGTCTGTGAGGGAGCGAGCCAGCCAAGCATGAGGACACAGTGGTGATTATCAAGAAAAATGGGTTTTATTTCTCTGAAGTAAAAATAATCCAAACAAGTAATACAGGGCCATTAAAAGAGGTCAAATGAAGAGACTAACTTAGGGTAAAAAATATCAAGGTTAAACATAACACAACCTCAAACTAGCTACACAAACAAAACTGACCTCACACACAGCAAACAAAGGGGACTTAAATACTGGCTAATCAGACCAGACTGATGCACTGAGGATGCGGAAGAGAGAACATCTGCACAAATTTAACAAAAAATAACTAAACATTTAGCTTAAGGATTAAACTTAAATTAGCATTACTAAACAAAATGAATAAAATGAGCAAATCACAAAAGGAAAAAGAACATGAAGCAGTATATAAAAAATGTGGAGTCCATAGTCTTCCCCCATAGTGGAACTCCAGATGATACAACCCAATCAGTCAATGAGTATGTCAGCCAAAGGCCTTTGCATTCTCCCAGTTGAAGGTACTCCCACAACACCAGGAAAGGAAGCACAAACAATATTAAGCATTTGATTAATTAAATATACAAAAGTTAACCAAATGTAAGCATTACAATTGGAACTAATGTCTTCTAAAATTGTCAAAATACAAATAAACATACCAATACATTTATGCTACTGTGTGTTAAAACTTGAAGTGAAAAAGTGGTTGTGTGTGGGGTTACTGACCAAGTCACAAAGCCCTACTTTTTAAAAACACCTTTTTAGAAGTTAGAGCATCAACTTAAGCTTTTTACTCATGTAAAAGTATAAAAGTACAATTTTTTTTTTAAAACTACTTAAAATATAAACTTAAAAGTAATGCAGGAAAATGTTAAGGACAGATGCTTTAATGCTTATACCTGTTACTGCACTACATTATTAAAGGAAAATGTTTCTACAACTCTGGATAATAACTTCCCTATACTTATTTTTCTTATTTTTATAACTAATGGGAAAAGTGACAAATGTGACTTTGCATCATCTTGAAAAACTATTTCTTTTGGTATTTGACGGACAGGAAGTTGGTGCAGTACCAAGTCCAACCACAAAGAAATGACCGCTCTGGATATACCAAATCATTTTGATGGTATTGATTTTTTTATTTTTTAAACCAATAGGCCTTAACAAAAATTAGCTAAATAAATAAAAATTAAAGAGTCTATTTTTTAAATGTAAGGAATAGAAAATAGTAGAAAAATGTAGAGTAAAAGTAAAGAGTTATTTAAAAAGAAATTACTCCAGATACCAATACTATAAATACTATGGATACCAAAGTTTTTACTTAAGTAACTAAGTATTTGTACTTTGTTACTTGAGACCTCTTTTCTACAAGATCTAAGCAGTTTTTTTATACCGGCTGCATAGAGGGTCCCTCTATGGGCCACCGGATTGGCAGTATCCAGTATTCACGGGAGACTACTGTATGTACTAGAAATGTCCCCACAATAACTGAATCGGGTTGTGAACATAAAGGTCTATTTGATTGAAGAAAATTGCTGTTCCACTTTTTTTTCCCTTTTCTGTACTACTGAGCTTCTTCTATGAGTAAATGCACTGGTTCCACGAAATGTTTTAATTCATTATTATGTCAACATATTTATTTAAAAAGGCCCGCGAGCAAAATAAACATACTCGCATGTGTGTTACACTACTTCTGCGCATGGTTTATCTTCCACCCAACAACGATATCCCATGTGTGAGAAACTGCTGCTTTGAGAGAAGAAAATTGCTCTGCGCGCTTGCCAGCTCCTCCCACGCATGCTCGGGATCACCATCCCGTTTTTTATTTTGACATGTCTCTGTTTCTGTCAGGCTCATGACATTTCCATCAAATTTCTGGTAGGCTGATGTAGACCTTTGGACTATCTTAGTTGGACCTGCACAAGAAAAGTGGCAGAGAATTGTAAGAAATCTGCAAGAAAAGTGTGCCTATATCATAATGTGACCACCCCCATGTTTCAGTATGGTGGGCGAGAGAAATCCATTGTTAGATTTCCACCTTCCACAATTTTGTAGAATAAAAAAATGTAAATGGTCTTTAAAAGTTTAATAATTTAATATCTGTCATACTTCATACAGCATCATCAAGCGAACATAGTCAATACTTTGTAGAGCAACCTTTCTTTGCGCGCTGAACTTTTCATAGGAGTAAACCTTTTTTACTAATTCACTATTTATGACCAGTTCCCAGAGGAATTTTAATATGAGGAAATTTTCAGACCTGTGAAGCTGAGGTCTCTAATTAATATTAAAATAAAGCCTTTGTGTCTATTTGTTTTTGTCCAATGGATTTTAACTGCAGGGCTAATGGTCATGAACTGGAGAATGTTTCCTCATCACTGCTCAATAAATCTGTTTATTGTTGCTGAGTCGACAAATCTGGACTCTCATACAACATAAAGGGAACATTTAAAAGACAAATAATCACAGTGGAGTCATTAGTTCCGTTTTTATTGTCCCTATGGTTGCCATCTTAGTATCTTAGTCATTAATATCCTTATAACTGACTAAAAAAATCAACACCAGTTAGCTCTTATTTTCTCAGTTTTTAACTTCAGAGATTTAAACCTCCCTCAGCGTTTCCCTACTGTCTTCTGTCTCTGTTTTTGCTCCGAATGTGGATGATAGCTACTGAAAGGAGAGAAAGAGGCCTGACAAGCAAAACCTCTCACACACGTACAAAAAACAACACACCATGTTTTTGTGAAAGCATTTGTCTCAATGAGTTCAAGAAGTTTCTTCTCAGTGTTACTTTGTATGGATGTAACATAGCTTGTCAGTTCAGCACATTGTAAAAAAAAACACCTATCTTTTTTCTGAGCTGGAAAACTATTCAGTTGTGTAATGCTAAAAAAAAAAACCTAAGTCATATATAATCAATAATAATATAGTCAATAATATTATAGTCAATAATTGAAGACAGCTCAGAAAACCAAGGTAGTTGTGATCTTTAATGATACTGAATTACATGTCAGACTTAATAATACTACTTCAGCGATAGTTTCAAGGTGTTGCTTTATTGTATGTCTCGTACCATGTCTTTCGGTTGTGCTGTTCTTTTTACATCTCGTTACAGGTGATGAGGCAGACTGAAAATGTTTTGTCATTGAGTCCTTTCTATCTCCTCTGTCTTTCATAATTTTAATAAAGCAATTTATATGCATGAAACAAGTGGAGCAATATGGCAAATGCCATACTGCTACACTTGTGAAAGTTAAATCTGTTGGGCTCTTTTTGGCATCAAGACAATTATTCTTATTGCCAGACAGGACACTGTTAAAATAATAATAATAATAATAATAATACTGAATGAGTTGACAGTACTTATACATTTAACTAAGTTTTGTGATTTTTCAATAAATGAAAGATCTGCTATCTTTCATGTTTTGTTGCTAAATGGAGGAAAACCAACTGTTGGAGTTACCCTTTAAGCTATATGCTCAATGTTCTTTTAATGTACTATTTTAACCACACAAAATGCAGCTAACGAGATGGTGACAGTAGAAACAACATTGTACCTTGTGTAAAATGACAAAGTTTTTTTTTAGGTTTGAAGTTACAGCAACTCTTGGGTAGTCAGGGTTTCCCCTTATGATGTTATAAGTAGTCAGGGTTTCCCCTTATGATATCACAAGGGGAAATAAGCTGTCCCAAGCAGTCTGTAGTAATACATTGGTAGAGCTACAGCCTACAGCTAATGTATTATTCTACACTTCTAAGCTTCTGGGTAACGGCCATCTGCCTGATCTGAGAGGATCTGCACAAACAGCAAAAACATGCTCTAGGTACCTCATTGTTAATATTTTGTTACTACAAATGTAGCCTTGTAACATTGGACCTAATATTTAAGTGATAAGGGTAGGTCGGACCCATTGAATGGGGATGTGCTTGATGTAACATTTGCCGAACATTGTGGGAACTTCCAGCCCGAGGTACATTCAGGAAAATACGCTACAGGCTTATAGAAGCATCGGCGCTGAACTACTAAGGTGTCACTTATCTCGTCAAATGATATTTCAGTCAAAAAGGGTGAAATAAAACCCTTTTTTAAAGGTTTTTTCAGTAAAAAAACTTAATGTCTTGTTAAAGTCCTAAACTCAAAGTTTTCCATATGTTTGTTGCCCTAAAATTTTGAATTCTACTAATGTTTCTTTTTTTTTTTGTACAGTGCTCTAAGTTGTGTTGAAATAAGCAAATCTGGTGAAAAAAATAAATGCAACATACATTTTAGGACTACTAAAATGAACTGAACTGTAAAGCTTTTGTGCAATGTTTGTGTCAGATACTGTAGATGAGTAAAATCATTAAACCCTGCTGTTCATATCTACATGTTAACTGACTCAACTAACACATCCTGGGAATATAAACCGGAAAGCCAAGGTCAGTAAAGTAAAACAGATGGAAAGAAACATTTTGAATGGAAGGCTCTGGTGCTTATCTCTTGCAGTCTTTTGGACCAGAGGTGGGAAACATCCTGATTAGGTGATTAGCTTCCCTAAGAGCATCGGAGTTGCATTGAAATGGTAACCATGCACATATGGAGCAGTCTAACAAGAAAATCAAACTGAAATTTGGTTTTATAACAATGTCTGTAAATTACTGATTCTGCAGACAGCTTGTTAACTTTGCTGCCTGTCTGTTTTTTTTTTTTTTTTTCTGGAGCAATTAAACTAGACAATTGCTCCCCTGAAATGGCTTGTCTGAAAAAGGCTTGATGCCAGTTACTCAGGAGCCAATATCCATCTTGCTTTTTACAGCCGCGGGCAAGCCTGGCTTCTCCGACGTGATAACATGAGTGGCCAAACAATAGAGCCAAGTTTCTGCCAATCACAGTCACAGTCAATCAAACACAATTGGCTTTCTATGAGAATTACAGCAATAAGCACACAACAGCTATAAACTTTCTAAGAACAGGAGTTTGACATCTGTTATTGTTGTGAAGAGACAGCAGCTTTCAGATTCGAGCACAAAGGCAGTCACATGAGGGTGACTCAGTCAATGCAGAAGGCTTCTGCTCTATTCCTTTGTGCGCTGAATAACCACCACCAGGCATGCATGCATATCGCATGTATGAGAAAACTCTTTAAAAGATCATGTCACAAAGTTTAACCTCTCCTATAGAGCCCGCTTTCTGCTGACTCTCATGGGCCGAGGTTTTTCTATGCTGCTTTTCCTTTCCCCGACTGTTTGCTTACTCCTTGTTAGAGTGGCTGAGACTTGAAAATAACACACATATACATATATATATAATAAGAAACTGAAGCAACACTTCTTGACAGGAACCAACAACAGCTGTCAAAGGGACTCAGTAGTAAAAACAAAATGCAGTGTTGCTTCAAACTGGGATGGAGAAACATCTTTTGTTTTCTGGTACCTGACTCCGGTACGGATGAGAAACGAAGCAGAAGCTGTGACAGAACTGGGGTGATTGAAGGCTTGGGAAAATAGAAATTTCCATGAAGGTCCCCAAAGGTTCCAAGAACAACTGCTTCTAACTCAACATTAAATTCAATATGGAAATCTTCTCTAACAAAGCGTGTTGTTTCAGCTTTTTCAGGTTGTGTGAAGTAAGGTAGAGTCTGTCTATATCAGCATTTCACAGATTTCCTCTGTTCCAACAGCAAAGCATGATTTAATCCTCTCTGTTGAATCTACTCCATGGCTGAGATATAGTTTAATCTGCACCCTTCAAAAAATACATCTACATAATGCCAACCTGTTAGTTAGTATTAAAATGATGTACTATGTACAGAAAGTTTCTATACCTAGTCCATATGCATTTCTTTCGGGTTTACTCCCAAAGCTAAAACAAGTAAATTTGTGTAGTTCTGCCAGTCTTTGTAAGTAATATCTATAGACATAAGTTTGGATTTCGATTACCTAAATGCAGGAAATGCTGTATCTATCTTAAAACACATAGTACTATGAAAAAAAAAATGTATATATATATATATATATATATATAAAGGGACGGGTCTGGCTCTATACGTAGAAGAGGGGGACAGGGAGGTTTGGAATGGAATTGACTGGATGAATTTTCTTTCTGATGATGATGAGAGTTGGATTGGCCAGTGAGGAATAACTGGGGTTTAGAGGATGGAATATGATTGGAGGTTCAGGTCTGTGAGGGAGATCTGCTTGGAAGCAACACATCTGAACCAGGTGACATCTTAGATTGAACTGCAGTGAGCAGCAGGGTGACTTGAGAGTGAATCGTTTGAGGGTGAGCAGGGTTGGATCGGCAGTGGAACTCTTAGGAGAAGATGGTTCTTCCTTTCATTGAAAGGCAGAACACTTCTTCTTCTTCTTGTGTTTTATGGCGGTTGGCAAACTAGTTAAAGTGCATTACCACCAGCAACTGACCTCCAGACAGAAATAAATGAATTAAATTAAATAAAAAAATGTTCCAACATTGCGTGGCCACAGGGGCAGTTCCCCTGGATTGGCAGACTGGGGTGGTGGTCGCTCTATGTATTTAAAAAAGAGGACCCGAGGGTGTGTTCCAACTACAGAGGAATTACACTCTTAAGCCTCCCAGGTACATGTAAGGTCTATTCTGGGGTTCTGGAGAGGAGGGTCTGTCGGATAGTCGAATCTCGGATTCAGGAAGAGCAGTGTGGTTTTTGTCCTGGCCGTGAAACACTGGATCAGCTCTACACCCTCAGCAGGATCCTGGAGGGTGCATGGGAGTTTGCCCAACCAGTCTACATGTGTTTTGTGGATCTGGAGAAGGCATTAGACTGTGTCCCTTGGGGGTCCTGTGGGGGGTACTCAGGGAATATGGAGTACTAGGCCCTTTAATAAGGGCTGTTAGGTCTCTGTAGGACCGGTGTCAGAGCCTGGTCTGCATTGCAAGTGGCTTCCAACGGCTGTGTCTGGGCTCTCCCTTAGAGATAGGGTGAGGAGCTCAGTCATCGGGGGAGGACTCAAAGTAGAGCCGCTGCTCCTCCCCATCGAGAGGAGCCAGTTGAGGTGTCTCGGGCATCTGATTAGGATGCCTCCTGGACATCTCCCTGGTGAGGTGTTCCAGGCATGTCCCACCGGTAGGAGGCCCAGGGGGAGACCCAGGACACGCTGGAGGGACTATGTTTCTCGGCTGACCTAGGAGCGCCTTGGGATTCCCCCTGAGGAGCTGGCCCAAGTGGCTGGGGAGAGGGACATCTGGGCCTCCCTACTGAAACTGCTACCCCTCGACCCAACCCCGGATAAGCGGAAGAAGATGGATGGATGGATGGATGGATGGATGGATGGATGGATGGATGGATGGATGGATGGATGGATGGATGGATGGATGGATGGATGGATGGANGATGGATGGATGGATGGATGGATGGATGGAAAAAAAATCAAAACTGTATGTTTTAACCCAGCATAATGAAATGCATAATCAAATTCATCCTCATAATTACTAATATGTCTTTATGCTTATGTCACTCTCCCATTTTCTGAAAGGAAGAACACCGGAGAGCAGAACCCTTTTAAGCCTTCTCATAACGAGCCACACCTGTGAATCCTCAGTCAATCCTGCTCTTAGAGACCACCTGTGGAGAATGAAGGAAGCAACAGCCAAAGAGGGAGAACTCCCAGACCCCAACAAAATCTTTAAAAACAAGATAAATAAATACAAAGACTTTAAAATATGAGTGATGAAAGCTCTCTTTCTGGTCCTCTTGTGTTTCATTTAACATGCAGTGGTAAAATGCACTTGTTGGGGAAAAAAAAGATTGCTATCATTATTACTGCAGGTTATACAAAGATGGATCAAGCTCTTTACATTAGCTTGGGATGAAAACAGAGGCATTTTTAAAATACTCTTTAGGTGAAAGAATTCAGTTCATAGTAAGTCACTAAAGTGTGATTGAATATTCAGGTTTCCCTCTAAAAAAATTTTTTTTGACGAGTTTAACAACTTCTAATAGGTGTTGTCCAGAGGATCTAGTCTGGTACAGCATTGCCTTTTTGTCTAATGACTAATAATTCATACCTCTGTTTTGTCCTGGTTGGTTTTGGAAAAACTTCTGTCATCCTACTTTGTTAAACCTTTTCACTCTTTTAACAGTGGAAAAAAGTAAAGATTAAGGTTTATCTGGAATTTCCATGAAAATAACTATGCTGTGACAAAACTGAATGTCTTAAACTGATGATGCTAGAGAGGAAGAGGGGAATTATCAAGCTTCCCACCAGAGAGAGCAGGTGACTGACAGATGGAGTTGGGCTGGCCGGCCTGCTGACCAGCTGGTTCTGCACTGCAGGTCGGCCACTCTCTCCCTCCACTGGGGCAGTAATCCTCTTCTGCCACTTCCAGTCACAGCCCTGACCTCGTGATTATGTGTGACTTCCCTTAGTCACTTGCTTGTGACAACTGTGTGTCTTTTGCAGGAGAAATATGTTTTGCTGTATCTGGTGGTGGGATGGAGTTAAAAAATGGGTGTTAAATGTGTATAACAGGAGGTGGGCAGATCAATCTGAGTTTAGAGATAGTGATATGTTCCCTAACATGATTTTCCTTTCACCAAACTTCTGCCGGGTGGACACTAAGCTCCTGAGGTTTTGGTCCCACATTTCGATCTCTTTTAACTCAATGTCCCCCATTGAGTTTATTTCAATGTGTATTAGGTTTTCTTTTTTTCTTATTTTTTCACTCTGTTCTTCGCAAAGGTTAATTTCACTTAATTACCAAAGCTTCCCCCTTTTCTAACAAAGCATCATTTATTTTAACTCTGAAGACATATAACCTGTTAGTTTTGTGTTGTAAGGGCAGAAACCTTTATACAGCAGTTTAATAATAAGCATGCACGAGGGCCACATAAGAAAACATGTACATAGATGAAGATTTAAATATTTAAATGCACCAAATGTATGCATGTTTGCATGTCCTAAAACTACCTGCAAGGTAATTCTGTCCAGAATTACTGAATAATGGTGTCTCTGAAGCAGGTTTAGTTAGTTTGAATACTAAAAATGCAAATAGCAGAAAGTAGGTCCATTAACACTGTATTTAAAAAAAGTGAGTGAACATTCTTTTTGAACAGCTCTCAACTCCCAAAATCACCAAAAATTATTTTTCAGTCAGTCCATAAAAGCTTACCTTGCAAACAAGATGAATTGTCTTGAAATTTGTAAATTTGCAAACTCCCCAAAATACATCTTGCCAGAACCCAACAGATGCGTTTGCCTCGATACAGAAATGTTTTGGTCCAATGAAATGCAGTGTGTGACGTCAACGCATCAACCATAGGCAGAAGGCTGAAGCAAAACAAACATGGCTGCTTGTTTCAACTGGAATACCTTCAATTTCTTTTTGAAAATGAGCAAAAAGGCGGGGGGTTGTTCTACAGGAGCCTTCTCAGACTGATACTTTGTAGAATTCAAACTGAACACATATCATGTCAATCTGGCTTATGCCAGGTTACACAAAAGGTATTAAAAACAAACAAACAAAAAAACGCATTAAATAATAAATGGCCTAAACACTTTATCAAGTCTGAGGACCCCAAACACTTAACACCACCTTCAATCATTCAGCCACACATATTCAAACACTGATGTTGAAAAGCTACATTGCACCCACAACATTGCACATAGCACTCATAAACGCTGTGCACAACGAAATTTTGTTCTGTATACTCTCTGAGTATACACAATGACATTACAAGTAGTCTAAGTCTAAGATCAGAATAACAGAAGCGAGACTTACAGACGACCTGCGCAACTGCGCCCATCATCAGCAGGTAACGTCTGTTAATTGTGTTGCCCAAGGACACAGCGACAGAAAGAGATGGAAATAGACTCAAACCAGCAACCCCCCAACTAGAGGACTATTGAACAACACATTATGCCAATCATAAAAGTATTTTCTACATTTGTTAAAAAATGTAATTATATTTATCTCCCTGTATCTAATTAAATAGCATATGGGAAGATAACCACAGTTGTAGATAAGCTTTTTTTCATGGTTTAGGGAAAAAAATATACATTCTACTTCATAGATCTGACAAATTAGGGTCAGAGAGCAAACTGAGTTAGGAGTTTGGGGGTGGGTGATGGGGTTGACAAATGCATTAACCAGCATGGTACCAGGAGAAACTGCAGATGTTTTAAATTGGCCCCATCTAGGAGCCAGGATCACGGGACTTCAAACTGGTTCCCCCCGCAAGCTGAGCCGAACGGGCTCCATGGAGAACAGCCAGGACCCAATTTCCCCCAACATGCCAAGCCGAACACCACCAGAATGGGCTCAGTGCCAGGACACGATCAGGAGACAGGAGAGAAACACTAAACCCTCTTGACACACAGGCCCCCAAGAGTCAGGACATGAACCACTGTCAACAAAAACTCAAACTCAAACAAACAACATGAATAGCTAATGATCTAACCCCAATAGCTGGGCTGAATCATATATAAAGCAGAAGGAGCAGGTGGATAAGATGAAAGATAATTAGAGAGGGGGGAGGGTATGGCTGGTGAATGAAGTGAGTAATTAGATCAGCTACCGGGGCTGCGATCATGACAGAAGGAGTAATCCCCAGGTATAGCTACATTTGAGTCTAAGCCTAAGTCTGGGATAAAAAAAAAAGCACAGGCTTCTAATCAATAAATAAAATGATCGATGAACAGTAGTATTTCCTGAACTCTTTCTTAAAGTGGGAGTTTTATGTCACTTTCTCGGCCCACCTTCTGGACAGCAAAGGGTGGGAGCTTGTCAGCCATGGGTTGACATGACCGAGAGGAAGGCTGAGCACACCTTGAAGAGAAACTAACCACCCGTGAAAGACAAAACCATCAGCACAAGACTGAAAACTGATAGATGCATGTACTAATTTTGGAAAATAGTAATGCAGTTGTGCATCATGACATCCATAGAGGAGTGAGATGAGACCCAATGGTCCTGCCAGTTGAAAGCCAGTCCCTCATTAGCCTTTGTCTGGCTAATGAGGCACATCCTACTGCTGTATTAGCATGTGTCTGCCTGCCCTTCCTTTCATACTAAGGGCCTGATCTTCAGAGGGCCTAAAACACATGCAAACCTATTTTTACACACAGAGCAAATGTTCAAAGAAAGACCAAAATGATTTTCACATTCAGGTCAGCTGGTAGCACGTGTAAAGCTTTTTCTGCATGCATAGCCTCATCAGTCTGTAGACGGTTTTCTAAATCACAAAATGTGTGAATATACATTCATCATGTACAAAGCAATATTTTAAATCTTAAACTCAAGTCATCGCCAAGCCTGTTTGGTGGGAGTGGGGAGCTGAAAACACTCATCTCTTACTTATAGGAAGAGACATTTTGTCTTCCCTTGATGTTCTTCTATGGGCTCCAAAAAAGTATTAAAAATGCAATGAGGAGGTACTTGATGATCCATCACCCTCAGCACCAGAATAATCCACGATTTTCTGCTAGCATAAAAGCAAGATGGCGACTGCAAAAGCCCTATGTTGCAATGAAAATTGCAAATGTACTGGAGAGAACACCTTATATCCTCAGATTTTTTAGGCAAAATCAACAGAAATCCGTCACTAGAGAGTTTTTTGATCGATTGACATCTTTCTCAGACTACAAAATTACAAAAACAGAGCATGTTGCTTGGAGTTTTTATGTGACATTCATAAATATTTAATTGATGGTTCTAACCTGATGAGGCTGACCCTGTTAGTCCCGCCTTTGAAATCAGAAAAAAAAAAACTTTCCTCTGTTTTATAACAATTTATTTCTTTGTATTTAACTTTAGGTATTTTAATGATTATATTTGTTCGGAGTACATATTCTTTATCATCTTTTTCTAAATTATTATCATTATAATTGCCAACAACCTGGCTTAGAACATCTTCTTTCTTTTAAGGCCTCTCACAAGCTGCTAGTATCACATGTGATCTGCTCTTTTAATAAGCTGGAATAAAACCAGTTTGCATGTCTTAACATTTGCATAAGCATTTGGTAGTTCTGGCCAAGTGGTTAGAGCAGTGCGCTTTTGCTCTGAGAAGGTTGCAAGTACCCTGTTGATCCCCACAGCCTTCACTCTGGGTTTCTGAGCAAAACACTTAACTCCACTCTGCTCCCCGGGCACCGCACAATGGCCGCCCACTGCTCCCTAAGGTGATAGGTCAAATATAGAGAGTGAATTTCCCCATTGTGAGACAATAAAGGGATTTACAGATTCTTTGTCAATCACTGCAACACCCCCGCTTATTGCAAACACATATACATACACACCCAACTACACAAAAAGAAACTGAACCTACAATTAAGCGCCCCTTATTTGGGATCATTAATGATCACATCCCAAATGTCAAGAAGGGATTCTTAAGGGAGGGAGGGCCAACAAACTCTTTGGTAAAAGCTAATGATTTTTTCGGGGCATCCCGAACAAGATTTATTTTGATGAGACTTTGTTGTCTCCAAGGAGCTGCTGTATCTTCCAGAAAAGTGTTACAGGCACAGAAAGCATAATGACTTATGTGGGTGGTTCTTTGCATGTCTTTTCATGTTGTGAGGAGTGAACTGATTGCTTGTGTGATTCACACATATATGTGCAATCCTTATCACTGCCAACATCTTTGAATATGAAACTGATTCCAGTGCCTGACTATCAACTATCATTTCAGCTCTAAATACAGGCCAGTACAGTGCAAGTAAACTTGTGAAGAAATCAACAAAAGCCTGTGCCACAAAGTGGTAAGGTGGAAAAAAATAAACATTCTGTCATGATGCTTTTAAGGGATCTGACCCACATGCCGAAAACCATTTAGAGAACCAAGGGAAAGTTTAACAGGTTTATTGATGAAGACAACAGGAGGTGGAATCTTGAACTCAGTGAGCTGATGAACCGGAACTAGAAGTGGAAGGGAAGTTCTCAGCGGTTAGTTCAATGGCCGTAGGAAATTGAATAGAGTTCTAGAAACATTGAGGAAACGGGACTCACGTAGGAGGGGGTCTCAGTCAAAACTTTGAATCCAGAATGTGTGGGCTTTCCAGAGGAAGGGCAACTCGTTGGAGGGCGGACAGGTTGGTGGACTGGACCCTGAGGAGTAAGAGAGCGGACTGCCACTTGGAATTCCGACGGTACTTGAACGGAACGTGTGGAAATTTTCCCCAGCTCAGTGTGAGCATCAGTATGGGGAAGAAAGGTGATTTGAGTGACTTTGAACGTGGCATGATTGTTGGTGCCAGAAGGGCTGGTCTGAGTATTTCAGAAACTGCTGATCTACTGGGATTTTCACGCACAACCATCTCTAGGGTTTACAGAGAATGGTCCGAAAAAGAAAAAACATCCAGTGAGCGGCAGTTCTGTGGGCGGAAATGCCTTGTTGATGCCAGAGGTCAGAGGAGAATGGCCAGACTGGTTCGAGCTCATAGAAGGGCAACAGTGACTCAAATAACCACCCGTTACAACCAAGGTGGGCAGAAGAGCATCTCTGAACGCACAGTACGTCGAACTTTGAGGCAGATGGGCTACAGCAGCAGAAGACCACACCGGGTGCCACTCCTTTCAGCTAAGAACAGGAAACTGAGGCTACAATTTGCACAAGCTCATCGAAATTGGACAATAGAAGATTGGAAAAACGTTGCCTGGTCTGATGGGTCTCGATTTCTGCTGCGACATTCGGATGGTAGGGTCAGAATTTGGCGTCTACAACATGAAAGCATGGATCCATCCTGCCTTGTATCAACGGTTCAGGCTGGTGGTGGTGGTGTCATGGTGTGGGGAATATTTTCTTGGCACTCTTTGGGCCCCTTGGTACCAATTGAGCATCGTTGCAACGCCACAGCCTACCTGAGTGTTGTTGCTGACCATGTCCATCCCTTTATGACCACAATGTACCCAACTTCTGATGGCTACTTTCAGCAGGATAATGCGCCATGTCATAAAGCTGGAATCATCTCAGACTGGTTTCTTGAACATGACAATGAGTTCACTGTACTCAAATGGCCTCCACAGTCACCAGATCTCAATCCAATAGAGCATCTTTGGGATGTGGTGGAACGGGAGATTCGCATCATGGATGTGCAGCCGACAAATCTGCGGCAACTGTGTGATGCCATCATGTCAATATGGACCAAACTCCCTGAGGAATGCTTCCAGCACCTTGTTGAATCTATGCCACCAAGAATTGAGGCAGTTCTGAAGGCAAAAGGGGGTCCAACCCGTTACTAGCATGGGGTACCTAATAAAGTGGCCGGTGAGTGTATATATATATTGGCTATCCATATTTATTTTATCCTTCTTTAAAACCATGCTTAACTTTTTGTCATGATTTTATCTAAGGCTCGGACCCACATGCAGTGAAGCCAAACAGAGAGACACAGAGTAAAAGTTCAACGGGTTTTATTGAAATGATTTCGGCTTGGTGCAGTTTCTCCGAACTCTGCTCAGCCGGAACTGGAAGACGAGGGGAAGACAGACTGTTAGATTCAGGCTCAGTTGGAAATTTGATTCGTTGATCTTGAAGGAGAGGATTAGTTGCGACTTACGTTTCCAGAGAAGTGGAGACTCCTTGACTCCTATCTGTGTGTTGGTCTTTCAGAGTTTGTCTGATTCGGTGGAGGGGGGAACAGGGTTTACCCAGAACTCGGACGGTGAAGAATGATGCAGACACTGGTTGCCACTCAGTTTTCCTGAGGAACTTGAACGGGTTGTGGTGAAGATGGTTTACTTACTCAGTGAGTGATCTCAACGATCTCAAAGGTGGCTGGATCCAAACCTCCTGTTTGGAATCCGTGGCTCAGTGTAAGGCTCAGTTGATCCCTCCTGGGAGAGGCGGTCCGGAAAGGTCTAGTTTGCAGGAAGGCTTCCTGCCGAAAGGCAAAGACAAAACAAAGTTGAATCTCAGGGAGACATGCACTCAGTCAAACTCAATGAGATCTCAGCTTGGCTAGAGTACAAAAAACTCGCAATACAAAAACTCAGATTAGACTCAGAATAAACAAAGCTTGGCTAGGGTACCCCAAACTGGCAAACACTCTGGTGTCGAGGTAGTGGCAACCAGCAGCTTAAGAGCAGTCCGGTGATGAGGTAACCGTCCACAGGTGTGTGATGAGGCGGACCGGAACCAGGCGCCTCCTGGTGGTGGAAGGGAGAACAACACAAAGACAAGACAAACAGACAAACACAAAAACTGGAGTCCTGACACTTTTGTTCTATATTGGAGTTGTGTGCACTTATATCCTTTTGCAAATGAACTGTGATGAACACGGATATCGTGAGTCAACAGTCTGTTTTTTTCAATATCAGAACCTATTCAGCACATGGATACAACAGCAATGCCCTAGGGCAGGGGTAACCAATTGAAAATCAGTGGGGTCCAAAAAAAATCAACAACCAGTAAAGGTCCGGAAACATTTTTAATTATAATCTTTCAGTTTGGTATATAGACAATTTTGTGACTCACTTTTTTTTTAAACACCTGAACTGACCGTTTTTATTTTACTTTTTTCTATTTTTATGGCTTAATTTCTCAAGTGCATATCAAGGTGCTCATTTTGAGCCTGGACTGATACTTATTTTTTAATATGTTCATGGTGGAGAATCCTGCTTCAAAGCAGTAGGTTTAGCCAAACATCCTCTAAATGTGCAGGGTCATCTTTGAGCACACCATTTCACTTTTCTTTCACTAGTTCACAGTGCTTCTTTCAGCAGTCCACACTTCCTCTGCTGTCTTTTTCTCATCATCTTCTCCTTCTTTCCCACCACCCAGTTTTCCACAGGTTTGCCTGCTGTGTCTAAAAGTAGCTAGCAGCAGCAACCCTGACTGACACAGCTCATTGGCTAATTAGTATCATGTGCAGCCTGATGCCAGACACTCCGAATGGCTTTACCGTACAAACAGGAGAAGCAGTGACGTTTAGACACTGTCATCGGACAACACGCAGTAATTTATAGATGTTTTAAATAGGTTTGGGTCCGGATTAGACAGTCTGTGGGTCCGGATCCTGGTCCCCTAATCATTGAACTCTGTGCCCTAGGGTGTCTATCATAAGTCTGTCATCATCATGGGCCAAGAAATGTTGGGCATTTCGGAAAGCAGGTTCCGTCCTAATTCTCCCATTTTAAACAGCAGACCTAGTTTAGGCATCACGCATTCATTGTGGGATGGAATATGATGACAAAGAGCATAAAGCTATTGTTTGGACTTTGATTTTGAATTTAAGCTGTCTATGAACCTCTTTTTTTATTTATGTGACAGATCCTCGTGCTTAACAGTGCAAAAGGATATCACATTATATGTTCAAAACCAATAAGGTAAATGTTTGATTAAAGTTTCATGACATTAAATTAAAGGACTGAGAGGAATTATGATTCATTATATCTTTAATTCCCCACCTCACCACATATGTTGCCGAACTGCCCTTCTCAAAAATGCGGGTAACCTTTATGCATGGCTCAGAGTTGGAGTAGGGACTTAACATTTTCAAGGTGAGTTTGTTTTTTGTAGATCACCACATTTGCTTGGAAGTGGCATGTGCAAGTTATTCAGTTCTCCTATTTAATGTACAATGTGGAGTTTATAAAAAAACTGTGGACTAACCTGAAAATGTGAAAAACCCTTCCTTCCAATTCCTCCCCTTTGTAGTGTCACTCCACAGAGGAACCTACTATGAAGCGCAATGGGAGGAGGAAGAGAAACTTTATTTATTCACAAATTAACTGCTATATTACTGTCAATTTCATAGTGGCAATTATAGCCAATTTATACAAAATATTTTTTATAAAGTTACTTAAAGCACCTTTAAGCTTTAAATCCTGCAATTTGATCAATGGATGGATGGATGGATGGATGGATGGATGGATGGATGGATGGATGGATGGATGGATGGATGGATG
>NW_015150968.1:278307-279480 GCF_000732505.1 Cyprinodon variegatus | reverse complement strand
AGTAGCAGTTATAAAGAATTTGAATCAATTGTCAGTTAATGTATATAAAATAAATATATAAAAAATTTCAGTGAGAAATACCATTATGAGACAGTGATATTTTCTGAAGAAATCAATGAACTAGATTAAACATGCTAGCCAGTACTATATACAGTGGGGGAAATAAGTATTTGACCCCTTGCTGATTTTGCAGGTTTTGCCCGCTTACAAAGAATGCAACAATCTACAATTTTAATCATATGTACATTATAACAGTGAGAGACAGAATCCCAAAGAAAATTCCAGAAATTCACTTCATATGAATTTATTAAAACTGATAACCATCTGATGAGGTAAAACAGCATGTTAATATTTTTTTTTTAGAAAAGCCATTATTGGCCAGCACAGATGTCAAATGGTTTTTATAGTTGGTGACAAGGTTTGTGCACATTTCGGGCAGAGATGTTGGCTCAATCCTCCCTGCAGACAGCCTCCAAATCATTCAGGTTCCGAGGTTGTCACCTGGCAACTCGAATTTTAAGCTCCCTCCAAAGATTTTCAATTGGATTTAGGTCTGAAGACTGGCTAGGCCACTCCAGAACCTTGATGTGCTTCTTCTTCAGCCACTCTTTTGTTGCTTTGGTGGTGTGCTTTGGGTCGTTGTTGTGCTGAAACACCCATCCTCGACCCATCTTCAGCTCTCTCACTGAGGGAAGGAGATGTTGGTCCAGAATTCCACCATACATGGCCCCGTCCATCCTCCCCTCAATACCATGGAGTTGTCCCTTCCCCTTGGCTGCAAAGCACCACCAAAGCATAATGTTGCCACAGCCATGCTTGACGGTGGGGATGGTGTTCTTAAGGTTGTACTCGGTGTTCTTTGCCCTCCAAACACGACGAGTTGAGTTGAGGCAAAAAAGTTCTATTTTGGTCTAATCTGACCACATCACCTTCTTCCAGGCCTCTTCTGAGTCGTCCAGGTGGTGAAAGGGAAACTTCATGCGGGCCTGTACATGTTTCTTCTTGAGCAGGGGGACCTTTTAGCCCATCCCAGCCTTGTGCAGATTAACAATCTTGTCCCTGATGTCCTTAGAAAGCTCTTTGGTCTTGCCCATGGAGGTGATGTTGGATGCTGGTTGTTTGGGTGTTGACAGGTGTCTTTTATACAGGTAACGAGGTGAGGCAGGTGTATTT
>NW_015150968.1:274442-276914 GCF_000732505.1 Cyprinodon variegatus | reverse complement strand
ATGGATGGATGGATGGATGGATGGACGAACGGATGTTTTATGGCAACCAGATCATAAGACTTGGTTTCACTTAACATCTTAACATCATACCTCTTATTTGAGGTCATGCCATTGTCTCTTTGCTGTCTTGGGAATTTTTATTTCTGCATACAAATTAAAACAATCTAAGTGAACAGACTTATCCAGAATAACTCTCCATATTTCACCAAGTACCAACACCTTCTCAAGGGCAAGTTTGGAGCTTCACCTTCAACAACAGCCAAAGAACAACACTTGCTATTCAATTTATGGAGTTCAGTCACTGCACTGTTCACCTTCAAGGTAGAGAGAGTTTGAATCAAGAGGCACTCAACCATAGATGCATGCCTCTCTACAAAAAAAAAAAAAAATCCAAAAAAAAAAAAAAAAAAATCCATTCTAATTCATACCACAGGTGAACGAAGGTGCACTTCTATTAAACTGAAAATGGCAAAACAAAATCACTTTTTGCCATAAGCTAAGAGAGATTAGGTAGAGTAAATGAGGGTGATTTAATTGAAATCTTGCAGGTGGAAATACAGAATAAGCTGAAAGGCAGAAAAAAGGGCCCTGGATGTCATTGCTTTCGCACTTTAAGACAGAAGGACATCCTGCAGTTTCAATGTACCTCCTTGATGATTGGTTTTCAATCTTTAATTAAATACTTAGCATGCTTCGAGGCACAAAACTATGATGAAGAAACATTTATTTTTACCAGACCCATTTTTTAGCTTCAGACAGAATTTATGTACCCCAGCAAAGCATGTTTTTTTTTTATTTTTACATAAAATAAATGAAAGAAACATAAATCCCAAACCTAAAAAACAATAACCAGGCAGTATGGTGCACAAGAAAAAGTGATGCTTAGGAATCAATTTAAATGAGTCCTTTCATGATTGCCAATTTCATTTTTAAAACCCTCCTTCTGAGTTTATATGTTTTAATAGAACAGAGTGCAAACTTAAACAGTGACATTTAACAATACCAGTTTGCTTTTATGTCTTGTATTTTTTTCCATCAAATACAAGCGCTCAGAAAGCTGTTTTTTATTGCAAAAGTGCACTGATGCTATAGAAGCCAAGCAACCGTGACTATTGCATCAATGACGCTGCATAACATTGCTACTTATTCTTACAGTAGTCTATAAAAGCACATCAATCATACCAGATGACTGAAATAAAAATTGAAAATGAAGTTAGTACTTATGTTCTGATAATCTGACCACTTAGTAGCAATTATAAAGAATTTGAATCAATTGTCAGATAATGTATATAAAACAAATATATAAAAAATGTCAGTGAGAAATATCATTATGAGACAGTGATATTTACTGAAGAAATCAATGAACTAGATTAAACATGCTAGCCAGTTCTATATAGACCTCTGTTGTTGTTGTGCTTACTTACAGCCTTTACAATTAGCAAGTCTGCTGCTCAACCTTGATACATCTTGATAAATGTGCTGGAAGCAAAAAATAGTCCAGGAGAAAACAAGAGATTTCCGCACACTTGATCTGTGCAGGATTTCACTTTAATGTGAGCTTTAGGGGAGAAAGACCTCCATCATGGATTCATCAGGGCGATATGCTCTGATGAAGGTCTTTCTGACCGAAAGCTCACATTAAAATGAAATCTTGCTTATATCAGATGTGCAGAAATCTCTTGTTTGCTTTTAGCCTTCACAGTTTTAAAAATGTGTACTTTTTAATAGAAAGGTCTCAACTATTTCTCCAAGGTATGGGCTCTGGTAGCATTATATTTGTTTGTAGATTTGGCCCATTAGCACAGAAATAGAAAGAGTCACATGTTCCAAGAAATCAATAAAACTTATTTTGTTAGCTGGCACATGTGTATTTTAAATCACAGCTGCTGCATATGCTGACAGTCTATCAATTGATCCAGCTTTTTCTGCAGGGCATGGAGTTTACCAACAGGCAAAGCGCCAGGCCTCTGCACAGAGGAGCTGATCGCTTACAAAATGAGGAACCAGAAAGCAATCGAATTCCAGCGCTTTCACAAATGCCCAAAATGCTCTTAAGCCTCTTTTAGGCATGAAATATGAAATATCAACTGCTTCATCATGTTTCACAAACAAAAGCATTCAGTCACCGAAATGTTTCTGACTATGTGCGAGTTGCTCTTTGGCACGCCAATCAAATAAATCCCTCCAGGCATACATATATTTCTGTAACGTCTGGCATAAATACTCCTAATAGATTTGTTGCTTTGAAGTCCATAGTGCTGTTTTTGGAATGCCAAACACAGAAAACAGGCACAATAGTCAGTTTTAAACCAAAACAATCTACATTTAAGATTTTTTAAAATATATATTTTTTTGTCATTGCAGTGGTATTTCCCATTCGAAATGTCCATCCATCCATCCATCCATCCATCCATCCATCCATCCATCCATCCATCCATCCATCCATCCATCCATCCATCCATCCATCCATCC
>NW_015150968.1:254465-272396 GCF_000732505.1 Cyprinodon variegatus | reverse complement strand
GCACTGATCCCCATCCCGGCCACTTCACACTCGGCTGCGAACCGATCCAGCGAGAGCTGCAGATCACGAACCCATTCGAAATGTGTCCTCAGTATTTAACCCGTTCCTTATAGAGCACTGAGCAATGCACTACAAGGCTTTATATAACTTGTCTGAATGTCGACTAATGTTGTTTGCTGTAGCATAGCTTAAAAGGATAAGAGTTATAGGAATAAAATCCTACTGAAGCACAGAAACCAGCTACAGCATGTTAGAAATTTAACAGTTAAATTGTCCATCAAGAGAAAAAAAAGCACCTGATTGTAGCAACTATGAAGCAGATTATCATTTTTTAGGGCATATTCTCTTGGGCTGTAATACAGGTTGCCACTAGCCAACATGTTAAAGTGTTTTTTCAGTAATGAATCACTGCTACCAGTATTTTACAAATGAATTAGCAATCGTTTTGTTGTTGTTGTTGTTTTTTTTTTTCACTTAATAGAAGCTTCATTAGCTGCACCTCTTAAAATGCTTATTAACACAAACAGCGAATTAGCCGATCACCTGGCAGCAGCTTGATGCTTTCACAATTTAGATTTTATAAAGTCAATTTTCAGAAGTGCAAACCGACCTTTCGAATGCTAGAAAATGTGATTTTAGTGACTTTGAATGTTTTTTGCCAGTTGGATTATTGTTACTACTGTTATTTCTTTGATTTTTGTGCATAACGTTCTCCGTGGTATACAGAGAGTGGGTCAAGAAAAAAGAAAATATAATTTGAAAATCCCATACTAATGTCTGTAGTCAGAGGAAACTGGGCAGATTCGTTGATAGAATGTTGCCTTGATGAGTCCTGATTTTAGCTGCAACTTAAGAAGGTAGAAAAATGAATATGAAAGTATGGATCCATGCCACCTTCGTTCACTGGTTCTGGCGGGTGGTCCTAATATAATGATTTGGAGGATATTGTCTTGGCACGCCCTGGGCTCTTTGGTATCGACTGAGAATTGCTTAAACACCACAGCCAACTTTAGAGAGCCTGTCCTTCCCTTTATGATTGCATTATACCCATATTAAAAATGTTGAAATAAACAGGTGAGAAAAAAGAAAATCAAAAGAGGATTTATTATTTGTTCCCCACCATTTATTTTATCAGTTAAAGTATCCAGAAACACAGAAAGTTTTTTCTCTTGAAGCATATTACTGTTGCTGCTCCAACCACCACAAAAAGCTATTTGCTGTGCTTTCAAATGCGGCTGATTAATTAACTTGGAGAACACTGCTGAGACATGNTCAAAAGAGGATTTATTATTTGTTCCCCACCATTTATTTTATCAGTTAAAGTATCCAGAAACACAGAAAGTTTTTTCTCTTGAAGCATATTACTGTTGCTGCTCCAACCTCCACAAAAAGCTATTTGCTGTGCTTTCAAATGCGGCTGATTAATTAACTTGGAGAACACTGCTGAGACATGGCCAAACATGTTAGGCTACAGAAAAAGATGCAGGTTGTGACAGCTGAAAAGGTGGAAAGGTCACACACTGTCCGAGTCTCTCCATAATGATGTTGTTACTGCCTCAATAAGGCTAGGAAGTGAAAAAAAAAGCTGATACAGTTAAAAGCAGACTAAAACACTACAACAGATCCTCGCACCCTCCTCCGTCAGCCTCATTCTCCCTAAGATTAACTTTGCCCCACTAACTCCCACTCCTAATTCTCAGTGATACAGTTCCAATTAAAGCTTAATTATAAAGTAACTTAATCCATTTGAGAAATACACACATTACATATTCAGACTTTCACTTGGGATAGAGAAGTTTGTGTTTAATGATGATGTACAATCTAATAACAGATTTCCGCTTCTGTCAAATCGCACACTTATTAGCATTCATGTGCTTCACCAATTAAACCCTCTGATTAATGTGCCAATCAATTGAACTTAATGATTAATGTTACGAAACAATGTAGCATAACAGTGATATACCTCACTCAAGCTGCGGGAGCTTGTCGTTACACAGACAAAAGTGGGACAAGCTGTCAGTGAAGCCTTGGGTGGGGGGATGAGGTATAATGAGGAGAAATGGTCAGAGAAAGCAGGAAACGAGGTGAGAAGTGGAGTAACTGGCACATGATAACAGATAATTAGAACCAGAAGAAAAAATTTTATTTCTTTTTTTTTTTCACTTATTGCAAAATAAAGGGAATTCTAGAATCACAATTCTGCTATTTGATCAGAACCTGAATGTTTGGTGGATCTGTCTGCTTAAAGGACAGCATCAACTGGTTTCATAAAAGTTGTTGTTTAAAGAAAGCTACAGAAAAGTTGGGTTTGCAGTTTGCCACAAGTCACACTGGGGTCAAAGCAAAAGTATGAGATGGCACTTTTCATCTGATGCTTAGGGATGCTCTCCTGTTGCAGATAGTGAAAACTACAACAGAGTAGTAAGGTTATACTGAAAACAATATATTTTTTAAATTACAAAAATAAGGTCATGATATCAAGAGAATAAAGTCCTACAATTACTAGAATAAAGTTAAGATACAGTTAACTTAATAAAAACACTCATAATCTGCATCTGTTTACAACATCTCTGCAAATATACTAAATTAGCTGAGCTGAAAACCACTGATAGAAAGCAAAATGTCAAGCGTGTAGAGGTATATACTCCTCTACTTTAGTATAAGTAGTAAAAAAAAAATGTTCTGTTAGAATCTAAGTTTAGATAGCTCTTAAATTGTGTAAACTGACTTTATTAAACATTTTCCTTTTTGTGTTTGGCAGTTTAAACACCATAATCAAAATCATGCCTAATATTTACCTACTTAAAAAAAGAATAAATTGCACAATATGATGCTGAAAAATTAAACAAGTTAACAAGTTTGCTCTTATTGTGATGAAAGGAAGTGCATTGTTTATGGACTCATTAACTGTGGCTTAAGCAATATTTGTTCTAGCTCTTTAGTATAAGTAAAGTAAACAGCTTTATTGGAAGCTTCTTAAGAAGTATTAGCTCAATAGTTGTACTTTCCTCTTTATACAGTTGCAGTGTTAACATCTGTTAATTGAGTAAAATTCCCTCTGGAAAAATTTGACTCACAGTTAACGAAAACTACAAAAAAAAAAAAAAACAACTTTTCATTGTATTTGGATTAGGATCCTGTCCCCTTTTAACTTTACAGAAATGCTTTACTCCTAACATTTAAGAATAAGATTTTATAAGGTACTTTAGGTTTTCTTGCTGCAAAAACAAAAAGCCAATAAACAACAGCAAGCTCCTCTGATCTACTGTCCAGTTAGATCTTTGAAACACTCTATGCATTATTTTTTTTTTTACTACTAATGGCACAAAGAACAGATTTGAACAAACAGCAGTTAAATTTTTCCTGCTTTAATTGAAGCTCAGCAAATCTTTGTCAGGCTGCAAAACATAAGGTTACAAGTGATCCTAAATGGACTGTAGTTCTTAAGGCTTTGCAGTTTTCTGTCACTGATTTCTTCCCATTTCTGTCTCAGGTAATACTTTCAAGAGCAACATTGTTCATGTTTTTTTTTTAGCTCAGTGTTTTTAATCCCTGCTGCTTAGCTTTATCAAGGCTGCACTTTAAAAAATGAAAAAGTCCAGAGAGCTGTACTAAACGTATTTTCTTTTTGTATACACTTGTGTGTACAAAATGACAAAATAAAATCTGTCTAAATCTAAGTTTTATAGTTACCAGGCAAAATGACAGGCACAGTTCCTCATAAAAATGCCAACCATTAAAAATCTTTGTCAGAGGGCCCCACCCACGATCCCCCCAAAAAATGAAATATTCTGATATTCATTGCTGGAAAGAAAAACCTCATTCTGCAATTTAAAAACAGACAGATCATAGAGATTTGTTTAAATAATTTTTATTTGTCTGAACTTGTGTTAAATATACTATTCTATGTTTTTGCACATATTGGAAGTTATTTTACAACACTTTTCAGATTCATTTGCACCACTAGTTAAGGATGATATGTAGATAACTTCGAAATATAAAAGTCTTTCATGGCGAAGCAACTAAAATGTATTTGTTTTCACTTTTAATCAGGGTCTAATAAAGTCAAATTAGTATTGTTTAAGTTCCTGTTTATCATCATTCAGCATATCGAAAATCTTAACACAGATATGATTTATCTTCTTTTACACCATCTCAGTCCCCAGACCTAGGTCCTAAAGTAAAGCTATAGGCTGAGCTGTAAAGAAATGTGCATAATAGTGGGCAAAGGACAATGAACCATCTAAAGAGATTGTGCAAAGAGGAATAGAACAAATCCCTCTCTCTGTATTCTCCTATCTTGGGAAATGTTAGCGGAGAAGACAGTGCTGCCCCGTTGGCTAAAGGGGGTGATACAACAGCAGGGGTACCATCTGGTGTGTTACATACGACTTCATTTAAAAAACTAATTTTCCTTTTCCCGCTAGATACAAGTATTAAAATTAAAGATTGTATTTTAATAACTTATTCAGTGTGGGAATATGCTGCTGCATAAGGCTTTTTACAAATCCACACCAAGGGTGCCAATAAAAGTGTAGTGTGAGGGTTGATTATGACTATTGATGGATGAGAAAGTCGGCTTCCTGCAGCAAACTGGACTTATTATTGCACATACAGAAAACTTAATCTCTTTGTCTCAGACTAATGGCCATAATAGACAAATGAATCCGATGAACTGATTAAAAAAGAACTCCTATGTATTTTTAAATAGAGTTGCAGTGCATGTTAATAAAGAAATAGAAAAGTTTATTTTCAGCCACATATTGAAATGAAACCCCGCTGGTTTGCCTCTTAATTAAAAATCTGGCCAGAAAGAGCAGTTTACATCTGCTGAGAAAACCCCCTCTAAAGCCTTTGAATAAGAAATCATGATTCAGTTGTTGTTAATATTAAAGGCTTTCCTGGCCAGTATAAAGCCTAAACCACTCTGAACTCTTACAGGGGGATTTAAATGTTTAAATTCTATCCAGAGTTTTATTTTTATTTTTTTTCAGGCAAGTACTTTGATGAATAGAAACCCCTTCTGACTGGCATCTTATGAATCAGTGAAAAATTGAAAAGACCTAAATCTTAAACAGACCTAAACCACTGTCCTTTCAACAAAGCATTTCTATTTGTCCTCATTTTATACCTTGTAATGTTAAATAACAAGTATTATTAAAAATTAAAGACAAATTTAGCCTTTTTATAAGTGTCAAAAGGGTAAATAAAAAAGGTTAAAAAAAGGTAGGATCAAATAATCAGATGCAGAGGTCTGAGGATATTCTGGCCCAAAACACTGTTAAATAAAGAAAAAGACAAAAAAAAAGCAGAAAACTTAAACTTAAAACAAAACATAAAATTGTAATGATAACTATTTCACCATTAAATTAAGATATACAATAAACTGAAAGTGATTAAATAAAAAATAGTTTTGTATTCAGAAAATGTAAGGAATTTCTAAAATATGCTTAACAGCTTTTTTTTATTAAGTTCTAGGATTTTTACAGATAACAAATGTAATCAATCAATAAAACATCCAGATACCTGTGACAGCAGTAGAAGCAAAGGGCAACAGCTTTGACAGCATCTTCTGTGGGTGCAGAAGCAAAAACGCAGACATGGGAGGAATTTAGAGAGACATTCAGAGTGATTACAGTCTTTAAGAAGAGACAGCCTCTTATCTGGCTTCAAACTGTGTGTTAACTTTAGCCTTGCCTTTTTTCTTAACACATATGCACAAACTTGGACTTCACTGTTGCCGATGGGTTTCTTGTGATTTCACATTTTTCTTTTTTTATTTGATTTTGTTTGGGTTTTTTGTGGTCCAATTGTTTTATTTGTTTTACAGATGTTTTTGCTTTTATTCTGCTTTTATTTTTTTTTCTATTTTATTATATAATTCGTGTAAACCACTTTGAAATGTCCATGTACTGAATGGTGCTATACATATAAAAATTGCTTTGTGGTCCAATTTATCTGAGCGGGCATTGCTTTGGCACTGTGTGGACTGGGCTTGTGTAAATATCAAAAATAATCCTGCAAACCTGCTAATCTACAAAAATAGAACTGCATGAAAAAAAAAGGCTAGTAATGACAATGAAAATACAGCCGACATCAGACTGGCCAGCGTTCTACCTCTTGCTTAAAAACCATCCTGTATTACTCAGGCATTATTGTGATACCTGGTGCCTGGCACAACTCACTGACCTCCTGTTATTCTTCCTCTTCGCTATACTCTGATATTTAGAGTGAAAAGCTGTAACTCCCTGTTGTTTAGTGGAAAGGGATCCCAGTGTGATGGAACTACATGCTTTGCCAACACATGCCAACACATGGTGGGGGCAGGTGCCTGTGGAGGTCTGTGGAGAGCTTCAGATGTGGAGAAGAGAGACACAGCTACTGCCCTCTTTATTTGGATGCATCCTTGAAAAGCCACTCAAACAGTGATGGCTTAATGGCTGAACAAATGAATATGGTTCCCTATTTTGTGTTTGATACATTAGAATGATCTAACTACTGCAATAACCAAGACAAGTGGTTAGTACCAAAATAGATTGATCTGCTGTAGTGCTAATTGAAGATTGTAAAATCATACAAACATAGACAACAGAAAGGAAAAACACACATTAAACATTAATTTTTGGGTTAACAATACAAGTAGTCCTGACAAACCTAATGTATTAAATAGATAAGTCATCTGTAAAATGAAATGATGTCAAGAATGACAACAGAAAAGAACATTTTCAATATTTTTTAAACCTTTTGGTTTAGATGTGTAGGGGCCATGAAACCTGCTGAAGTCTAAAAAAATCACATTAGCTGCTTTAGTTAAAATTGTTGGTCTTTTTAAAGGTTTATCGGAATAGGAATCAAATTTAATGGCCGGGGTTTGTGTTCACAAAACTGTTCTTTGACATCATTCACACTGTGATCAGCAGTTTGAATAACAACCACAGTATGCAGAAAGAAAGTTATAAAACAGCAGAATAAAAGAAGAAAGCAGCATGCACAGGTCTGTGTGTGCAGTCCATGTATTATTTTTTTAATACATTGCTCAAAAAACATAAAGAGAATATGGAAACAACACAATATAGCTTCAATCAAATCAAACTTCTGTGAAATCAAACTGTCCCGTTAGGAAGCAACACTGATTGACAATCAGTTGCACAAGCTGTATTGCAAATGGAATAGACTACTGGTAGAAAATACTAGCAATTACCAAGACTTACTCATTAAAAGAGTTATTCTGCAGATGGGAACCACAGACCACTTCTCCGTACCTACGCTTTCCGACTGATGTTTTTGATCACTTTTGAATGTTGGTGGTGCTTTCAAACTCATGGTAGGATGAGATTGACTCCACAACCCACACAAGTGGCTCAGGTACTGCATCTCATTCAGGATGGCACATCAATACAAGCTGTAGCAAGAAGGTTTGCTGTGTCTGTCACTTAAGTGTCCAGATGATGGAGGTGCTACCAGGAGACAGGCCAGTACACCGGGAAATGTGGTGGAGGCCATAAGAGGGCAACGACCCAGCAGCAGGACCGGTACCTCTGCCTTTGTGCAATGAGTAACAGGAAAGGCACTGGCAGAGTCCTGTAAAATGACCTCCAGCAGGCCAGAAATGTGCATGAGTCTGCACAAACTGTTAGAAACTGACTCCATGAGGATGGTATGAGGGCCCAACAACCACAGATGGGGGTTTTGCTCACAGTGCAACACTATGCAGGATGCTTGGCATTTGCCAGAGACACCAGGATTCACAAATATGCTACTGGAGCCTTGTGCTCTTCACAGATGAAAGCAGGTTCACACAAAGCACATGTGATGGGGTGACAGAGTCTGGAGACCGATATGCCGCCTGCAACATATTCAACATGACCGGGGGGGTATTTCTTTGGAGGGCCACACAGCCCTTTATGGGTTCGTCAGAGGTAGCATGACTGCCTGTAGGTACCAAAATGAGATCCCCAGTCCCCTTGTGAGACCATATGTGTGATTGGCCCTGGTTTCTTCCTAATGCAGGACAAGGCTAGACCACATGTGGCAGGACTGTGACAACTGTTCCTACAAGATGAAGGCATTGAAGCTATGGACTGGCCTGCCCGTTCCTCTGAACTGACTTAGCACATCTGAGAAATCATGCCTTAATCCATTCACCAACGACACGTTGAACCACAGACTGTTCAGGAGTTGGTGGATGCTGTAGTCAAGGTCTAAGAGGAAATCCCTAAGGAGACCATCTGCCTCCTCATGAGGAGCATGCCAGGCCACAAACAATGCTGAGACACATTTTAAGGACATTATGTTGGATCTGCCTGTAGTAATTTTTCACTTTCATTTTGTGTGTTACTCCAAATCCAGGCTTCCATTCATTCATTTATAAATCTAATTTCCATGTGGGATTTTGTAGTCAGTAAATTAAACTTTGTACAGAACAATGTATTCAATGTGAGAATATTTCATCCATTCAGATCAAGCAAGTGTTATGTGGATGTTCCCTTTATTTTTAGAGCAGTGTAAATACAAGAGGAAAGGCATGTTTAAATGGTGCAAAAGTCGTTTTTGTACAGAGTTTACAATGGCTGTAATGCGTCTCTTGTTTTTAACAGAGACACAGCCTTTTTTGTCTCTGTAGGCTCATTTTTGTTTCGTTTTATTCATTAGCATTGTAGTAGAAAACTGAAGGTTCAAGTCTAAACATTCTCTGACAAGCAGGTGTGGTGACAAAACATATTTTAGTTGCTCTCTTTTTTGCCCTAAACATACCGGGAAAAATACAGCGACCAAATTTATACACTCATAACCCAATTATGTGTTGTAGTTATAACCTGCCATGTTTTGTTGGTTAGCCAAACCACATAGATATATGTCAACAAATTGAGCGAATCATGGTCATGTAGAAGATAACTAGCAGCTTGGTGAAGGTAGCTCCGGGGAGGGGTTAGTTTTGCAACTGGTGGATTCCTGCTTTAAGCCCCCTTTATGTCTGTCACAGTTTTTTTTTGGCCAAGACAGGAAATGTGGTCAGAGGGCCCAGTGGTGCCAATTCGATTGCAGCTTTGCTTCTGACTGTCTGCCCCACTACCCCTGTGGCTCTGGTGTAGCTTAACCATATCAGTGTGTGAATGACCTTATGTATTGCGAAGTGCCCTGGGGTCCTTGCACTTGATTAGGTGCCATACAAGCATGGGTCATTTACTATTACATGCTCTGGAAGGTTGTACTACCTGCCACGGGAAACTGATAGGCTTTCCTCACAACAGAGGCCCGATCTGAGGACACTTTAGCCATAGAAGAAGTGTGCCCAATGTTGTCATAAATTCTATCTGAATAGTGCTCTCAGTAAGAAACAAACCGGATACTGGAAGCAGTATGCTTTATTGTGCCAATGCAGTTAACATAGGGAGCTTATGATGTCTGTTGCCAATGTTATGAAATATATGGTCCCCAGCATTCCTTAGCTTGACAGTGTCATAATCTTGGCGCTGATGACTGGGTTATATACTCATTTCATTCACCTATCTAACTCCGCCTATTGTCTTGTTGCCGTTCATCTGATCCACCTGCTTCTGCTTCTATATAACCAGTCCTCTAACCAGTCATCAGTACCAGATTATTCTCAAGCCAGTGGTGAGAGTGTTCAGTGTCACCTTAGTGATTCCGATTACCTGATCCTGACATGTGCTGCCTCTCAACCACTGCACCTGCCTGTTCCCGTCTGATCTTTTTGCCTGACCTGTCTTTCGACTCTTGCTGGATTCTGCCTGTTTACTGAACTTGGATCTGCTTACTGTCACTGACCAGGACTTCTGATGTCCTGGTTCTGACTCCTGAACATGTCCTCAACCCTCAACTTTGTCTTCTGGATTGTTCTGCCTTCCTCCATCTGCCTGGATCTGATCTACTGCTTGTTTTCCATCCTCCAAGGCTGCGGCATCTGGAAAACTCTGGGTAGCACATGCCGCATCTTGTTGGCAGCCCACCGGCTGGGTCCTACCTTGTTCTCTGGGAACTATTAAACCAGGTTAGTGACTTACACGTACATAATCCTCCTCAGTTACCTTAACATGGTCACTAACCTATGGTTTCCTCCTGCAGAGGCTCCTGCTACAGACGTCCTTGCTGTTATTGCAGATACGCAGTTTTTAAATAAACATTTTGAATTATTCTACTGTCTATCTTCCTTGAATAATGGGTCACCTGTTCTGAGCGCTGAGAGACGGACTTTAGAAGCAGAGCCCACCTTACAGAGTTAAATTCCAAGTGACCAGCACAGTGACACTTTGCTGTTGAGGATGGTGAGGGGGAGATGTGTCGTGGTGTTCTCTAAAAGTCAAGCAGTTTTAGCTCTAAGTGATTTTGAATCCACCTGTGGACAAGCTATTCCACTTCTTCTCTGCTCTTACATTTGTTGTTGCCCCAGATAAGAGCATTGATTGTGGTGGCATCTACAAACGAAAAGAGATTTACAGAATGCTCCACTGAGTTGCATTACAGTTTATGTACAAGGAGAGAAGGAGTGAAGAGAAAAAAAACACAACCATGGAGTGCTTTCCTTTCCTTCAGATGCAGAAAGACCATATGACATCTTCCTTTATCTTTTGTTATGACGGAGGGAGAGAGGAGGGGCTTGTAGGTATGTAGGTAGGGCTTGTAGGCTACAGGGACCATTGACCCTTTTTGTGAGAGTGAGATGTAAAGTCAAATTGTTTAGATTCTAAGCTTATCTCATCACTCTATAGGGGAGCTGCTATAGTTTTTGAGTTTATAAACTCATGCACACTGATTTAATATCATTAGATGAGAAGGGGTTTCATTTGCTCTATCACTGCTACAAAAATCCTAATATTTGGTAAAATTCAGGAAAACTTAGGTTTATTGTTGTTTAAAGAAAAGTGGGTCTTGGTCTAACCACACAAATCCTCACAGAAGCCGATGGATTATGTCACTACATCAGTTAATTTGCTGCAATTAAAAGCTGAACCTTCAAAAAATGTTATGGTTCATGTTTTCAGCAGTTCTTGAATCTATCATCTATTTTTTTGTGTTTTTTTTTTTTTTGGTACCTGAAGGGCTTTAAAATGGTCAGCTGACACTTACCCAAAGCCACTGACCAAAGACCAAGGACTTTTTCTGCCTGAAAAAATTCAAGCACATTCTATTTGTGCATAATAAGCCACTAATCAAATGGGTAGCAGTACTATTATGCACCAGGTGTCAATTTCCATTTATTGCCAAATGTCAAGTTGTTTGTATGCTTTATAGCCCTGAAATCATTTGCTATAAATGGTGCTGCTCTTTAAAAACATGGAGGTGGGAGGAGAAACAAGTCTTTTATCCCCACTCATACAAGTTCCTGCATAAATATTTGTGGTCATTTTTAAACCATCTTTTCAATCATCTTTTCTTTGCTCTTAAGTGTTTCTTTGTGGTTCAGTGACATTTTCCAAAGGAGACCAGTCAAGATTGATGGAAGTTATGATTTCAAAATATAAAATTCACCTGCATTTGACAAATCCATATCTGTCACAAACTCAGTTACTAACAACTACTTGAGTTTTTATGTTTCAGTCAAGATTAAATCTAAGATGGGATGTGAGTGTGTGTTTTTCCATGTGTGGCCACTGTCTGACAGCAGAGAGGGATTGACAGCACAGGATTGGACAACATTTATCTACAACAGAGCTGAGGAAAATAGGTTTGTCCCTGATGACATTTTCATCGATTGAAACATGTGCTGCACCCTCACTCAAAATGACTAATCTCAGAACCCACAGTAGCGGTTTTGTTCTTGATAGGTCAAGGTGCCATGTCTACAAAACATGATGGAATCAAAATGAATTCTCCGTTTAATTCTTACATGGGTGTTTTTCTTGACCTACCGGAACTTAACGAAAAATAAAGATTTCTGACAAATATCGGTGTGCTGAATGACATGCCTGAAGTAAAATGGAACAATAGAAATAAATGAGCAGCATTTATGAGTACCTATGTTCCTAAAATTTTCACTGACTCAAGCAGTGTCCCTTCTTAAATGTCTGAAATTGCAAAACAGCTGCTGCACAAACAGAATTACATCATTTTTATCACATATTATGTGCAACATTAACAGGCAGTGATAAAACCAAAGGATGGATTTGAACTAATAAAGTAGTTTCCTAATTTTCTGCTGTGACCCTGCAAAGCAATTATTTGATGCAGACAGACGTGCAGACAACCAGCAGTTTTTTGCCTATTCACTGGTTTAACAGGCAGAGCTTTGATACTGAAACCTCTTCATGTAAGGAAAAAAAAGTGTGAGTATTGTATATTACTCCAGGTCATGAGGGTGTCGAACTGTGTTAGGACCTTAGTCTTACTCTTAAATTGCTAAAAAAAAAAGTGATTATTTTTCAGTTCCTCTGTGTCCCTGGGCACTAATTGAAGAAGAGAAACATTTTTATTTGGAATAAATTCCCCAGATGGTACAAACAGAAGCTCTATTTTGTACAGGTCGCCCTCAGCTACCTTAGGTAAAATACCTTTAGTTCACAGCCTTGTCAAAGAGATCCTTCAAAAAAATTAAACCCTGTTTTTTTTTCTTTAATTGTCCTTCAGTAGTTATCCATTAGTTATATTCCTTGAGGCTTTAGTATGACAAATTCATGTCCTTAGCATTCTCTGATAAATAATAAGAGGATCACTCAGATAACAATGATGCAAATGCTGCATATGGTATATTGAAATTAAGCTTGGTTTTTGGCTATTCCAATATGGCCCTCTGTTTAGGGCAATATTGCTTCTGATGGTCAACCTAAACCCAAGTCTTTAGTCTTCTTAGCCTCTCCCGGCTTACTGCCGGGGCCAGGATGTATTAACATTTATGCTTTTTAGCTGTGCGCTGCTTGTTAATATTCCATGTTAGTTTTCCTTTCAGAAAAAAAAGAATATTTACCACAATAATATCTGTGTAGATAGAGCCAAAAACTAATGCAAGCTGCACTTTTCAGAGTTCACTTAAAAATTAAAAACATTAAGATGCCTTGAACACATTTTTTTAATGCATTTAAATACGCCCTTTTGTTGGTCAGTTATAGCAACAAATGTTAACAGTTAACAAACTGTTTAATAAAAAACAGATCTGGGTGTAAGCAACTCCTACTTACATGTGTAAATCTTGTGCCATCAGAAGACCCTCAGTCAGCCACATCTGTTTGTTTACGAGTCCCAGAAGCTCCATATTGAACAGTTACTCTCACTTTCTGGCAGGCAAGCGGTAAACTCCCTCAGAAACTTTCAGACTCCAGAGAGCATGAGGTATTTTTGTAAGCTAGTGCAGCAATGGTTGTAGCAGGTTTTTGTAATAATTGCTTAAAGTATTCAGCAGAGAAAAGCCTCTGCAGTTAGTGTATGGAGGTAATTCTGAAATCTGCTCCCTGGAGAGATGCAGATTTAAGATGCTGTAATCATTCCAATATTCTGTTCCTCTGACATTCATTAGGAAGCCCCCTTTCCACTGCATCTGAGTCAGTCTCTGCCAAAAGCATGTTTCTCCCTCAGCAGTATCAGGGGGAAAGTGACTCATTGAGTCATGTCATTAGATAATGGGTTTGGAGGACTTATTCAAATAAACACAGTTCCTGGATGTGAAGTGGAGGGAGAGTTCAGTGTTGTGGTTCTGGGGTTTTAGTGGGAATACCAGGGAATTTCCATGACCACTGCAGGGCCCATCTGTTGTAGATCAAAGCAGCATTGAAACATCACTGACCCGTGCACCAGCTGCCGTGTTTACAATATTGCTTTTACAGCTATACCCCAGCGGCCATCTGCACCTCACTGCAGTGGTCATGGTACAAGATACTCTGCACTCTAACACAAAAGTAAATAAACATCATATCTCAGGTAGGTGTTTTTATTGATCAGCTGGACTCCCCAGCGAGCATGATGTGTCGGCTCATCGGTAGCTGTCTGCAAGATGGGGCTCTGAGTTTGGTTGATTGCTTTTCATCTGTAGTTCACTCAGTAATACTGATGTCTGCCATCATATTAGCAGCATATTAGCATGTCTTAAGATGCAGCTTATTAACACGGGGAAGCCTAGCCTTTGTGGGTTAATTTGTTTGCTCTGCATTGATAAACACTGTAGCAGTGTTAGCATGCATGCATAGATGAATTGCCTACTTTTAGTTGAGACAAAAATACAGATGAAAGTCTATCAAAATTGATGCTTCTTAACTAAATTGGGGAAATTAATACAATTGTAGGACACACCTTTAACATTATTTCCAAAAAAAAAAAAAAAACTTTCATTAAGCATGTATCATCTGCCTCCAGCTTCACAACTATGCACATGTCTTGGTTTCCCACAAGTTTGTTTTGTGAAAATAAAACTATCCAAAAATTATTAGAGTAAATTTAGGAAATCACTGAAGGTGCGGTTACTTTTAGAAGAGCTTAGCAACTCTTAATTTTACTGAAAACAGCATGCAATCGCAGTTTCTAAACTTTAACCCCAAGGAGAGAAGTGCGATTTGTTACCCCTGAGTAATTCTAATATTTGTGTTGTGAGGCAACCAGAGGGCCTTATAACCCAATGTTCTGCATAAATCAGAGATTGATGGCTTTAAAGGCACTGAGGCTTTCACTAATTATTAACAGTAGAACAAATGAAAATAAACTCCTAAATGTCAAGGAGTCTGAAAGTGATTACATTAAAGAAGAACATACTTTTTCATTAGGTTTTAATATTTTTAGTTTAAACAGACGAAAAAGAAAAGTGACCTTTAAAGATCATAATCATTTCTATATCCTTATAAGGTTTAAAACAGCTTCTTCTCAAAATATCATCATGTGATGGGAGCGCTTCCTGAGTTGTCAGAAAATGTCTCTGCTTAAGAAAAATGATGAGATTATCATCTATTTTAGTAATGAGATAAAAAGAGCACTTTTTTTTTTCCTCGCATGATTATATTTTCTTCAACACAATTTACTTCTAGACTGATTCAGTAAGCGCAACTACAAGTATATCCATCTGCGTCCACAAACTAGCGTTTACTCCTCGTCTTCTGTGGCCCATTTCCTTCATGTCTGCATTTGAGGAGTTAAACACCCTCTAAACGCTCCTGTGTTTCTTCTGATTTTCATTAATTGAGAGATCAATCTCGGATGCACAAGAAACAGTTTCGTAAATCTACCCATTGCTGCAGGGCGTGTGTGTTTATGTGTGTGTCTTTTTTTATTGTATTCTGTTAAAGGCTGCGGTTGTTCTGTATTGACGAGTTGGCGAGTGGTGAGGGCTGGCTGAGAGGCTCTCAAGCTTTAGTTGCTCCCTCGTTCTGACGGTTTCTAAAAGCAGAGCTTGGCCTTGGTGGTTATCACTGGCACGTTAGAGAGACTTAATATAGATTTTATCCTTTCCACCTCGCATATCTCATTTTTTTCCTCTTTCTTGGCTATTTATCTCTCTACATCCACCCTGTTCCATCTGACAATGCCCTTGGTATAATGACAGCAATTCATATCGAATTTCTTTATCCTTTGAAGGTGATGAGGATGAGGCTTTGGAAGGCAGGATGCAGACAATTGTGAGGTGGCAGTTTATCAAGAGCAAAACTCCACTAGGGAATGAATAGGTATTGGGGGAGTCTGCTGGGAAAAAAAGATATAAATAGCAATCTGACTGGGAGGTGCAGCGAAGAGTTAAAGAAGAGAGAGGTTCAAAATAATCCCAAAAGCATAATTCCTACATGCTTATCCATTTTCCTCCTTTGGCACCTTCTTTTGACTATTGAGCCAATGTGAGTTTCTCCACTAACAGATCAACAAAGTCTATCTTATCTTATTTTATCTTATCTTTACCTTCTTTCTGTAGTATTAAATGGTAAAATTCCCAATGATTTTAAAGCTAAAGTCTTTTTTACAGCATGCATAATTCAGTTATAAAAAAGATGCCCAAAGAAGGAGAGAGGAAAAGGAAGGGCAATACGGAAAAAAAGATAAACACACAGATATAAAGGAAAGAACTGATGGGGAGGGAGGAGAGAAAGGAAGACGGAAAAGAATTAAGACAAATAAGGGGAGCAAAAATAGAACAGGAAAGAAACAAATAATAGAACAGCGGTTAAGGAAAGAAGAGAACAAGACAAGAAAAGAATGATACAAGGAAGAAAGTACAATGAAAAAACAAAGGAGGACATGAGGAAGGCAACAAGGAGGGAAAAACAAAGAAAGACTGTAATAGAGGCAAAATAAAAGTACACGAGGAAGTAACACAGGAAACAATAAAGAAGGGACGGAAAAAGAGACAGAAGAAACTACAGGAAAGAACAGACATGGGTGCCAGGAAGAAAAGAGAGAAAGGAGGAAATAGGGCCTCTTTAAAGGGAGAGAAGTAGCTCACAAGAAAGAATGGAAAGAAGTAAAGATGGAAGGAATGAGGGAAGATATTGAAAGAAAAACAAAAGGCAAAAAAAGCCTATCAGGAAAAAAAGAGGAAGGAGGGATGGACTAGACAAAGGAAGAGAAGGACACAAGGAAGGGAGGAAGAAGGACTAAAGGAAAAAACAAATGGACAAAGAAAAATAGGAAGCACTTAAAGAATAATAAAAGAAAAGAATACCTAAAATTTTGGAAGTTGGGATAGGGAATAGAGAGTAAAAAAAGAAATATTTTCCATCCTGCTTTTCTAGAATTATCTGGACCTGGAAACTACTGAAATAAAAGTCCAGGTTTCTCCACACCTGCTCAGACTGTGCAGGCAAGCTGCCAAATAGATCAGGAATCAGGAAAAATGCAGGATAAGCTTGTCTGTTCTGGGCTTCATGCTCCACATACCTGGGTGTCTGTGTGTGTTGCACATTCACATCCTCACACCACTGAGTAGATTTGCTCACACGGTCACAGTAAAGCCGCAGTCACTTAAAACATTTAGACGAAAATGCCACAGATGGAGAAGAAAGAAGCTGATGACAAGCAGATTTATTGGGGGGGGAATCTTTTAAATCCTCGATCTGAGGCATAGTGAGTAAAAGTAAGCTTTAGGAAAAAAATGTCTAAGGAAGTCAGAAATGTTAACCTGCTTGTTATGCAATATTTATGTTCTGGGATCTTCCAGTGAAAACATGTTTAATTTTTCATTGCTATGGCTAATACACTGACAGATAATGAAGCAAAACATATAGTAAATTCTCAAACTAAGAGTGATAATTGACGGTACAAATCTGTGCATTACAGTAGAACAACAGTCAGTAAAGTCGGTATACTTTTTTAATTGTCATTTCACAGTAAAAGAGCCAATATGGCTTGGATTTTATCAGGCTTTAGATTTAAAATGGTATGCAGTCTATTTACTGAACAGTATAACTGCATTCCAATACAGTCTTAATTGTTAAATCAGATGAATATGGCAACTTTTAGCATCAAAACCCAAAGTATTAACTTTAGTCTATTTCTAAGATGTTGTTTTTTAAATATATTTTAATAGATAAATATATATTATAATCATATTTATTGCTTTGTTTAATTTATGTCGACGATCTCAATACTTCAATAACAATTAGAATTGTTGATCCTTGATACCAATAGGAGCCAGTAAAGGAATCACATGTTTAAGTTAAATTATATCTTTATTATTTAATGCAGGAAAGAAGAGGCGCTGCGTTAAAATAAATCAGCATTTCTGTCTTAAGTTATCCTAAATGTTTTGAATTACACATCAGAAGCTTGTAAAGTCATGACATTATCATATGTATTTTTCCAAATTGTTTAAAAGTAGTCGACAGTATCATTTTTTATGTAAGCATTAGGGGTGTAAATAATAATTGTTTTGTATCGATGCATCGATCCAACAGCCAATGATCCGATGCATCGACACGTCTGCAAGAGAATCGATTCATGTTTTTCTTTTTCCTACGGTCTATTTTTATCCATTTGCTCCTGGACGTAATTCTCCCTCCGATGCTGCGG
>NW_015150968.1:250849-254029 GCF_000732505.1 Cyprinodon variegatus | reverse complement strand
TTGTTTCTAAAAAAAAATGCATAACGATATTACAGCTTTCATTGATTTATTTCAAACTTGAAACTTTGTTTTTGCCTGTAAGGTGTAAAAAAAAACAACAACAAAAATTAACCGAATAATCGATTAATCGAATCGAATCAAAGTGTATTCTTGAGTATCGAAAATAATTGAATCGTTGGGTCAGGAAATCGATACTGAATCGATTCTGCATGATGGATGTGATTTACACCCCTAGTAAGCATCCGTAGTTTGCCTCTATTTGTTGAGGTACAGTATCACTAGTTTCAGTCTGTGGTCCAACTGTTTTTTTCCTTTCAAGATAAACTTGCTGCATATTCTGGCTGCTCATCCTCAGACCCACATGAACTGAACGGATGGAGCCAGACAAGATGCTGATACTCAGCTGTGTTTTAGTGTAACTTGTTAGTGGGTAATTAGGTCAGCCTGTTACATCAAACAGCACAAATGCTCTCATGGCCCTGCAGCCCTCTGCATGATGCCGAATTAAGGCAACAGCCCTGAAAAGCAGACGCCTCTTAGAGCTGCACTGGCTGAAGAGAGCGGTCAAGTTGTGCCAGAAACTGCAGAGTGTCAAGAATGACAGGGATTGAAGTGACACTTTATTCAACTTAAAACTATATTCCTCAGCTAAATATGTGTCTGATTCAGATAATGCACCAGGGGCAGATCTCTCCAAAGAGTCTTCACGTTTTCTTTCAACCATCTGCTTTAAATTAAACTAATTTGTCTCCTTAAAGTAAAACCTGTTTTATGTTCACTCTGAAGACCTTCTGTGAGGCAATAAAACATTACCACCAAAAAGAACCAAGTATCTAAGTACAGAATAATTTTGATTAGTCTAAAACTCATGCATAAATGTTATACCCATGTTAGAATGTGAATCATCACAGACACAAGATCTCTTTTTTTAATCAAGCATATAACTTTAACCCTTAACGTCAGAATATTTCACCATACAGAAAAAAAACTGGTCATTTCCAAGACTGTAATATTCACTGGACATATGTTACACAATTTTTATTTTATGTGAGCTTTTCGCAGTTTGTTCAAGATGTGAACAGACATTTTCTTCCTGGAATCACGTGCAGCATTTGTACACATTATTATTTCCATCTCCCATCCTCAAAAAGAGACATTATTACTGTAAATAAAGGGTGTAGAGTATCCTGTACCATGACCACTTATTTTTATTTTTTTTATAAAGATAACATGTGAAACATTTTCTTCTCTGTCTCCTTATTTCTTTTATTTTAGCGTTTTTACATAACCTACACAAGCCCCAAAGATGCCACCAAAAGATGCCACCGTCTACACTGTGTGCAGAATTATTAGGCTTATGAGTATTTTGACCACATCATCCTTTTCATACATGTTATCCTACTATAGGCTTGAAAATGAACTATCAATTAAGTAAATCAGGTGGTGTGCATCTCTGTAATGAGAAGGGGTGTGGCCTAATGAGATCAACACCCTATATAAGGTGTGCTGAATTATTAGGCGACTTCCTTTCCTTTGGCAAAATGGGTCAGAAAAGAGATTTGACAGACTCTGAAAAGTCAAAAATTGTCAGATGTCTTTCAGTGGGATGCAGCAGTTTGGAAATTGCCAAGCTTTTGAAGCGGGATCATCACACAATCAAGCAGTTCATGGCAAATAGCAAACAGGGGCACAAGACGCGTGTTAAAAAAAGAAGACGCAAAATAACTCCCCATGAATGTCATGATCTGGCCTGTTTGCTCCTCCCTAATTAGTAATTCCTCTCACCTGCCGTTTTCCCTCCCTGCCTCAATCATAATTTATTCCTCTCACCTTTTTCCTCTGGTTTATATTCAGTTCAGCCTGAGCATTCAGTGCCAGATCATTACTTGTCTTTCTGTTAGTCTGTCTGTTTAGTTTTTTGTCATGGTTCATGTCCTGGATCCTAGCAGCCAGTGGAAGGAGGGTTTTTGTGTTTGTCTCGTCTCCTGATCGTCCACTGTTCCTCCCCTGCGGAGTCCTCTGGGTTTTTGGCTCATTATGGGGGGAGGTTCAGATTTTATCAAAGTAAGCCTGGCTCCAGGGAGGAGACCAGTTTAACGTCCTGCTTCAAGTTCTGGTTCCACGTCCTGTCTCGGCTACCCTCTTCCACTGAGCCTACCTGTCTCCACCTGATCCCGTCTGCTCCCATGCGTGACCACCTGGTCATGCTTCTGGTCCCAGTCAGACTCTGAACCCTCCTGGGAGCTCTGGTATTGCCTGGAAGTCTGGATCCTGCCACCTGTTTCTGTTCCTGCCTGATCTGGATCCTGCCTGTTCTGTCTGTTCCTGTCTGTTCTGGATCCCTGACCAGGATCAGCTTCCAGCATGACCTTTGGGACTGCAGCATTAGGGGACATTCTTGGTCTGGACTGTTAAACCAGGTAAGTGACCAACTCAGATAATCTTCTGTCAGATGATCGTGGTCACTTACCTGTGTTTCTCCCACTACAGAATGTCTGAGATTGGGCGGTGCCTCGCCCCCCCACCTGTAGTGTCTGTGAGCCACAGCTCCGCTTTTGTTTTGTTTTATTTAATAAATGTTTGAACTTTCCTACTGACTGTCTGTCCTTGAATACTGGGTCTATCTGTCCTCGGTTCATGACAATGAATTGAGAAAGATCAGGCGTAAAAGCTGCCAGGAAGCCATTAGCCACCAGTTGTGCCATATTTCAGAGCTGCAACATGTCTGGAGTGCAAAGAAGTATAAGGTGCTGAATACTCAGGGACCTGGCCAAGGTAAGGAAAGCCAAAAAAAGGCCACCTTTAAACAAAACGAACAAGACAAAACGTCAAGATTGGGCCAAGAAATGTCTAAAGACTGATTTCTCCAAGGTGTTTTGGTCTAATGGAATGAGAGTGAGTCTAGATGGGCCAGATGGATGGGCACCAGGCTGGATTAGTAAAGGGCAGCAAGTTCCTTATCGACTCAGACGCCAGAAAGGTGGAGATGGGGTACTGGTATGGGCTGGTATCATCAAAAAGGAGCTTGTGGGACCTTTTCGGGTTGATGATGGAGTCAAGATCAACTCCCAGACCTACTGCCAGTTTCTGGAAGACACCTTCTTCAAACAGTGGTACAAGAAGAAGTCACCATCATTTAAGAAAAAACATGATATTCATGCAGGACAATGCTCCATCACA
>NW_015150968.1:239285-249797 GCF_000732505.1 Cyprinodon variegatus | reverse complement strand
ACTGTAGCTTTAAACTTTGATATCAAGGAGTCTTTTGTGTTAACACAACAGAACACAATTGTGGCCCAATAATAAAAATAATCCTCAAAAATACAACTTGCCTAATAATTCTGCACACAGTGTAAGATCAAAAGTAAAAAAAAAAAACAAGTTGAGTGCTGCTGATTTACTAAAAGTCTATTTTATTTGTATTTCCCTATCCTATTTAGATTAAGAGCTGCATTTTTTTTAAGCCATTGATGACCCTTTTTAAAATATTGTATAATGTTTCACCAGCCTAACTATGATTTTATGGGCATGAAGTGGGTGGATAACTGATAACAAAACGTGTCCCAGGCTTCCCATATGCCAGTCCCAGAACATGGCGGCTGATCTAACACAAACGAAGATACAATTTCTGCTCTGAATTGGTTCTAACCCTCAGATGCAGTGAGGGAGCTCCTCTAATGCTCCACCAGGTAGTGCACTTACTCATAAAAAGATGCATGTAGCTAATTTACAGTTAACTTTTTAAACCTAAAGCTACTTGAAGAATACATCGTAAGAAAATGTGTTTGCTATTAACAACCAATTGTACTAATACTAAAATCATTGATTTAGCGCTAGAGTTTAATTTCAGTTGGACCATCTAACCAACAAAGGGTTAGACATTTGAACATGTAGTTATATTTGCTTGTTATCCTTAAAAATGACATCTAAGATTTATAGTAGGAAAATAATAGAAAATGGCTTTAAAAATCAGAGGCAAAATCTTACTCTGCTTCCTTACAGGTTTCAACTGAGAGGAGGGAGAACACACACCTTGATATTATGGCCAAGCTTAGTAGTGGTGGTTGCTACGAGTAATGATTAATTTAAGGCTACAGCCTAAAAGCAGTGTTCAGTTATGTTAAAATAACATGTATTTTACTGGTAATGAGGGGGCAAAGAAAAGAAGCAGAATAACTACGGTTCAAATCAAAGACTTTTGTTCATTCAGCTGCCAAGTAATAACAACTAGGTTAAGTGCACCCTTGCACCCTTGCAGCTTGTCCCTCCTCTATGATTTAATGATAAACCAAATGTACACATTTTCTTGGCAGGTTAGGCCACCTTGTCTATGTGAAAGCTGCCATACAGTTTGCTTTTCTATTTATGATATTTATCTTTATGTTTTCTACAGAAGGTAACATGTATAGACTGGTGCTAAATGTTTCTGTCACCCTGCTCACAGATATAAAGACCAAAACTTAACAGTGATTAACATCATCTGGCTAACAAACATCATCCAACTGCTGCAAAGATCAAATAACAAAGTAGAAATTCTCTTTAAAATAAAGCCTACTTTCACCAAGCTCCCTGATATTAACACCCCTGCCAAGTTTAGTAAATGTGATCTTCATGCCTTTTATTTAGCAGCAGAATTGTTTCTATCCTGGCATCAGCAACATGCCTCGCTGTCCTTCTTCTTTTATTCTCAGAAGTGTGGCTGAGCGGCTTTCACCCTGCTTGTTCTGCAAAGTGGCGGGAGTGAGGAGTGCTGTCCGTGGACTTTGTGAATTTGTGGTAATTAAAGCTGGATAGAGCCCTATCAAGTAAAGCAGCTTATGTTTAATACAGTCAGACATGGGCCAGCAGCACATGGCGCAGCCCGGCAGCAGTGGTGGTGGGGGGCACAGCATACAGCCTTTGCGCATAATCTCACCCAGTGCACAGGCATGAGAGAGGCATGGGAGGATGGGGAGGGGGGGTTGCTGCACTATTGTGCTCACTCAAAGAGCATGTTGTTGTGTATGAGTGTAGATATGTAGCTTGTGCTGCTGAAACAGAGGCAGGAGGGAGCGGTGGTGTCTGGGAAGGGATGCGGAGAGTTGCCAAAGAGTGAGAGGGATTGTTTTTATGGCGAGGAAACTTCGCTAACTGACTCTATTGTTTGAGAGCTCTGTAGTGAGAGAGTCTCCCAGAGACTCTAGATCTGTTGGCATCGCCAGTGGCAGAAAAAACATTTTAAAAAAAAGACTTTAGAATATTGTTTTTTTTATTCTTATCCTTTGGGTACACTGTCCTTCATTTTTCAGTGTTACTCCACTTGAATGCCCCTAATTCTGATCATTTTAGTTCAGCAAATGCCTATTATTCATCCATCATTTGAAGCAGGAGGATATCTAAAATATGCAGAGCGATAAACCTCGAGGAAAAGGGTCGAAAAATAGACTTAATATAAAAGCAAAGATTCACTCACAAAATGCAACGTTAACAAGCAAATTAAATTTGGTGGCTCACTTACTGAGAGTTATGTTCAAAGACCTTCCTTCAGACTGTCGGTCTGAAGCAGCTACATCTCATCTTCATCAAAGAGAGGCAATAAAATTTGGTTTAGAAAATTTCTCTTTAACAATCATGCATCTCTGAAGGAAACCTCTCTAACCTCCTCCCCTTTGGCAATTGGGGATAATTTCTAACTCTTACTTGGAAAGCACCATTTCTCCAACCCAACTTCTTCAGTGTTTGACCTGAGACTCTGGCAGCAACAGAGATTAAAGCAGAAAGTCTCCAGTAACTGTTACTTTCATTACCTGCTTATTTTGCAACATAACATTGAATTAGTCTCTCAATTACAAGTTGAATGGCAACGTTTCTCTCCATGTAGCCCTTTTAACATTTAATTTACAGAGAAGATTGGACTTGCTGTGCCTGAAGCGGATGGGTGAATAAACCTGTGAAAGAACTGACATCAATTGTGCAAAGAAATAAAACAGCCTTTGCAAAAGCTAAACCAGCCTTGATCTTACAGTGATCAATTTAATAAAGATTTGATAAGAACTTGCTAACTTCGTAAAAAAAAAAGGGTCAGACTTTGTTATTACTGTATTTGAACTGATGCATAAAGGGGAAAAACCCTTATTAGTGTTGTCTTTTTTGTGTTATTTTTATTCTTAAAATCTAACTGAGCCCTTTTCACCAGTGGGGGAGGGATGGAGGGTGAGATAGAGGGATCGGTGTGCCGTCGGTGGTGATGCAGTCGTTGTATCAGACTGTCATGGGGTAGAGGAAGCTGACTTAGGAGGCAAAGCTCTCGATTTCGGATCAATCTACGTTCCCACCCTCACCTATGGTGATGAGATCTGGGTAATGACCGAAAGGGCAAGATCACTTTTACAAGGAGTCAAAATCAGTTTCCTTGCCAGTGTGGCTGGGCGCACCTTCTGAGCCAGCTGTGGTCCTGATTTTTCTTGGTCGCCTCCCTCAGGAGGTGTTCCAGGCATGTCCCATCGGGAGGAGGCCTCGTGGAACGCCCAGGACACGCTGGACGGACTATGTCTATGAGTTGGCCTGGTGTCGCCTCGGGGTCCCCCCCAAGAGCAGCTGGAGGAGCTGTGCGTGGATCGGGAAGTCTGGGAATCTCTGCTTAGACTGCTGCCTCCACGACCCAGCCCCGGATAAAGCGGAAGAAAATGGATGGATGGAAATCTGACTGAGATAAACATCAGTTTGACTTCACAGATATCTATTAAACATAGAAAATAATGAACAGGCCTGAGCAGCCGGTTTATCACACCCAGCAGGTTCTGCTGGCAGTTTCCTCTGGTTAAAAGGAAGACTTTCCTTTCCACACACACCTCATGCTTGAATAGTAGGTATTGCTGGAAAAAAACAACTACAAAAGAATTAGTTTAAGAACTTTCCAAATGTCATTTTAATGAACTAAACTTCTAATATATCTGAACCACAATTATATTCAAATGTATGTTGCTGAATTTTAATCTGTCTGCACGACTGAAATGATTTGATTCAACATTTGGTCAAGTCATTAGACCAGAGAAGGTGTTTGTAATCAGCTTGCTTAAAAATGTGAATAGAAGAAATGAGAAACAACAGCGTGGGCACCTTTTTAAATAGTTGAAAACTTATTTTAAAATGAATGAGTCTGTGACTAAAAAATAACTGATTAAAGCCTTAAAGAGTCTAAAATATCCTTTCATGTTGTTTTCTGCCAGGTATTTAGACTATCATGACCTCTGTAGTAAAAGCACTAAATGTAATCTGTCTATGAACACCGCAGGATCAATGAGCTTCAGAGGAAAGAGCTGTGGCGAGGATCCGTCACTGCCAAGGTTTGACACAGTTAAACATTCATTTTGAATTTCTTTAAAGATGCTGTGAGTAGTTTTGAGGAAAGGAAAAGTCTTTGATCCCAAGAAATCCCAGTGGGAGAATCTGATAGGCTTTCTTTCTTTGAACACATTGGCCGATCCTCGACCTTAATTTAGGCGTGGCATCTACTTCTCCTTCACTTATCCATTCGGACTTTGAAAGGGAGCAGAAAACAGGTAACATTTAAGACTGGGACAGTTACCACATTTAGCTCTCTTTCACATCAACAATATTCCGCTGCACTGAAATAAACTAATTGCTTTAAAAATACCAATAAATATTGTTACTTCACTTCTTTTTAATATTTGCATTAGATGCTTGTTTGAATCCCTTTGTGTCTTTGAATGTTCCTTTAACTTTAAATCCCTGTATAAGTGCTGCACAAACCAATCAGAATAAGAATGAATTCCTTATTAGCAAAGAAAATCTGTGGGTGTAAAAAAGACATTTCTCAGTGTGAAGGCAGTCAGCTCAGGAATGTTAATCAGCAGGTGACGAGAGCGACAGCTGACCCTAAATGCAGCAGCAGGTTATTACAGCTTTCTGCGTCAGTCTCAACACGCTGATTAACATTGTTGAAGCCTGATTGTATGTTCGCTAATGTGGCTTTATTGAGTAAAAAATAAGCCTCCTGTTTAAATAAAGAAGTGAAATCAGCTTAAAACAATAGCTTTTACTAAGATTTAAAAATCATAGCCGCCTCCCCCATGTCCATAATGTGAGAAAGAAGTAATGAGTTAAGTTAGACAGAGAGAAGTAATGACCTCTCTCTACTCTCTACTTTTTTCTGTCCCTTTATTTCTCCTTTTTGTTAAGGAAAATGTTACACACACAAACATTCATTCATTCTTGCATCCATTCATCCTTGGCCAAACTGTTTTCTGCCATTCAGCTCATATCTACATCACTGATTTTCTTAGAAGTTAAAACAGCGTTGTCCAGCTCATAACGCTAAATGAGAGGCCTACAGAACTGCAATTTCACAGCCATAATCCAGCATCAAATTAGCCTTTCAGATCAACGCCACATCTAACCTCAGCCCAGAAAAAAGATCTGAGTGATCCAGGCTCAGGGAGGACTGCCAAATCCCCCCCGCCTCCTGTGCGGCGGTGGCGTGACAACGCTTTAGTCAGCTGTAAGCTCCCTCTGTGATTTAAGACAACCTGAAATATAACACTAATTCCCTTGATGAAAGGAATGTTATTTCTATAAATGTGACACATGTAACACAAGCTGCAGGAGAGAGGAGGATGTGTGGGGGATGAGGATGAGGATTTGCTTTCTACCTAATGCACATCTTTGCTGAAGTGGCTCCAGTCAATGTCTTCTAAGCTGACCCCCCCTCTTCAGGTGAAGAAAAGGTTTTAGTGTGATACACTTTCCCACTTCTTTCCTCAACATGTCAGACGAGGGTATTAGACTTCACAAAGCCATGCCGTTGATACCCCTAGGATCAATATATCCCGGCTGGTCAATTCATTAGAGCTGTACAGTGATTAATTAAGTTGTCCTCCACATCGGAAGCTGGGAACGACTGGGGTGGCTAAAAGGGTGCGAGAAGTGGGAAAAAAAAAACTGCTCCGGCTCAACGTGGGGGGGCGAAGGCTATGAAGTGGGAAGCAGGGCTGTGATGTGGGCTTTTGTGCTTTTCATGTGTCTTCACCACCTCATCTGTCCTCTCCTTGGAGCTGGGCTGTTCATTAGAGAATGAGCAGGGCGCTGGAAACCACAGTGTGAAATAGGAAGAGATGCTAATCCTGACAGGTTAGTCATTAAGAAGCCCTCTGAGAGGAGGAAGAGAAGGAGCAGGAGAGAAAAATGAGAGTCCGGTAAAAAACATGGCAGCCGTGTCATGTGGTCAAACACGTGTCTGTCCCAAACAAATTCTCTTATTATCTCTACTCTTTAAAGAAATACTATACATTTCAGTTTGTGATGTATCTACATTTTCCTTCTTTGCCCTGATCATATGGAAAGATAAATATGCACATAGGACTAATGAGCAGAGGTCACCAGGTATTCATGTTTTATCTGACTGTTACAGGGAAGCAGCGCACTCTGGATTCACGCCTGACCCAGGAGGGAGCAATGTACCTTTTTTCAGCTGACAACCATGGTGTGAAAAATCATGATAGTTAAACAGAAACTAAGATGGATTCTTTGAATAAATCAAATATCCTGGTGATGGAATGTGAAATGAATAAACAGATTCAGTCTTTTTCTATGAAAAGTTACACATGTCTGTTGTGAAAGCACTCAAAAGCATGATAATGCTGCACTTATGATCATAAGAGTTGGAGAAAGGACCCTGGATAAGGAAGGAGCTTCCTCCATTGGCTCTTGCTTAGTTAGCGGGGTTGGAGCTTTGTGAGCCAGGTGGAGCTCATCGTTAAACTTAAATCCTTGTGGTCCATCTCTGCTTCAAACACCCTGACTCCTATATGAGCTCATTAGTAGAGCTCTACAAAGCTTGACTGCATCGTGACATAGTTTAACCATTGGAACAGGTGTGTTGACACATGTAAAAGTTGCAGGACATTGGCCCACCAGGATTTTAGTTTGAGTCACTGCTCTTTAGTAAAAGAGCTCAGCTTGCAGCTTGGATGCTTCAACTGATCAGGATGCCTCACCTTCCTTTGGAGGCTGGTTTGGTAAATATAACAAAGGATGTATTCACAGCAGAAAGGTGATTTGGTCCGCTTATCTGGTCCTGATAAAAAGAAAGCTTATCATGGTAGGCCAGTATTAGGGAAGTAAATGTTGTTTTCTCAGATGAAAGCCTCTAGTCTCTGGAATTTGAAAATTTCCTGTGATTTCGGAGAAAAATGATGAAGAAAGTTGGTTTGGCAGAGTATAGTTCTGAGATTACCAAAAGGGCCAGTCAGAAGGTTCTGATTCCCATAGCTTCATTCCAGGGTCAAAAAAGGGTTAGGGTTTATTTCTGGATGCCTTTGTCCCTAACTATTTAACCATAAAGGGACATAGGTCCTCGTTGTCCAAAATTAATATTCTGGCTTATGGAATTAAAATACTCTTTATCCCACTTTCTTTTCCATGTATGGATGTCACTAAGCATTAAGCAAGCTAGTTTCTTCAACCATATCTCCCAAGCTTAAAACAAAGCAAATAATATATGAATGTTGTTACACTCGGAAGAAATATTCTGTTTTTAACAAGAAAATTATCAGAGATTGTTTATGACCTAAACTTAAGCACACTTATGCAGCAGGCTGGTTATATGGTCCATAAGTCCACCCCTAAAAAAGCTCATAAAAGAAAATTCTTGTCCTCTAACTAAATACATGTAATTTAAATTGTTATGTAAATATTTCTTTCAAAGTATAATGCTAAAATCCAAATCATCTAGGAAATACAATGCAGGATCTGACCAATTCCTGCCAAAATATGTGGAAAAATAATGAAGCATAAACATTTTTCCGAAGTCTTACTAGATAAAAATCTAGAAAGCCTTTTGAATGAGCACTTTAGGTACCGTATATTTTGGCACCATGTTTACCAATTGAATTTTTTTTTTCTTATTTTATTAATTATCTATATTTCACCCTACATTGTGCATTCTAAGCTACAGACAATACAAGAAGCATTAAAAACCTGGATCTAAAAGACTCACTATCAGTTACTGTTAACACTGGATGCCATTTCCTCCCGTCACTGGTTTTACAGCCAGTTATTAGGTTTAGGGTGCAATTACTTTTCCATATGGGGGCAGCTTGGTTTGAAAGCTAAGATAAAACTGCAAAGTAGCCTAAATTTCCTATTATTAAGGTTACTTTACCATAATTTAAAAGGGAATATCTTCTCTGAAAAATTCCTCGCTGTTCTTCTTTCAACACGTGTGCTCATTTCATGTTAGCACAAAAGGTGCATCCGTCTGTGCTAACATTACCACCATGCTGAAGGCATCCAAATTATAGGCTCTTTGAAGGCTCCAAGTGTAAATTGGGCAAAATTACAACTAGCGCGGGTGGCTGTCGCAGAGGCTGCTGTCTACATAATTACAGTTCCCTGCCCTCGTTGGCAAGAAAAGAAAGCTCTGATGAATCCGCCTTGATTGCCTGTATTTAGCATCCTCGTCCTGATTAGGCACGTACAGTACATGTGACGGCTGAGGTCTTTCTCTTACGCCATACATCAGAGTGGTTTTATCTCCAAGTCCTGACCTCATATTCCACGCTCTTTTGATGGCGGCCCCCATCTTTGTCAGAGTGTCAGCGGCGCTCCACCCCTGTGAGCGATAAAGGTGCTGAGATGTTGGCATTTCAAACGACACATGTTCAATTAATCTGGTTTTCATATGATTTGGAAGCAACAAAAGGCAGATTTGTCGAGCCAAATTAGATTATAAGACCAAACAATACTAGACAGCAGGGAAATGTGGGTTAACTTTTGGGCAGCATTATAAAAAGAACTTTTTTTGGCATTTTTTAAGATAGACCACATTTTGTGATCAGATACACAAATAAAGGAAAGCAAATAGAGAAGAGATATTTAAACAAAATGCTACAATCCTATTAGCCTTTGCCCTCGGTCGATAAACCTATTTCCATGCAGACACTTTAAAGTCTGTATTGTCTGAGAGCTCTTATTCAAGCCTTCTTTATTAGTATCAAGCAGAGTTAAGATTAAGGAAATGGGGAAAAAAATCCTAATCCACTAGTAGGATGTGGAACTCTGTGGAATCCAGCCTTCCCCTCCACCGAGGCCCTGGGGTCCTATTTTAGATAATCAGTTTTTCACAAATGGGACTATTCTTTGCCTCTGTGGAAATAGCTCCTCAGATGATGGCTCCACAATGAGACAGGATGGAGCTTTCTGTGCTGGGAGAGCGCTTTAAATAATAAAAGCACATGGGGTTTCATGAATAGAGTATTATGGTGATATGAATGAAAGCTTTTTCCTCCCTCACAGCTTTTTGCCTCTTCCTTCCCATGCTGACTCAAAAAACACTCTAACCCCTGTCCAAAAATGCAAAGATATGATGGACAAAGGGAAAAAGAGAGGGAGAACCAGAAAAAAGTTAGAAGCAACAATAAATAACTATGTTGGGGTTTATATTGTTTGGATTCTTCAGAATCAGCATTTTAAAAACTTGAGCAGTTTTTTTTTTCGGATTTGTGACCTGATTGCGATTAATTCATGCTCAGGCAATTATGGCCATGAAGTGCGGCAGATGCAACCAAACTGGATAGATTTTTGCATCAGGTCACAGTTGTCTTCAGTTCAGCTGATGCAAAAATCATTCATCCATTATCTCTATATGCTTATGCTTGCAGGGTTGAATGGATGGTGGGGTGGGCATTGATGCCTAACTGATGCTTTACTCTATTTTGGACAGAAACAAAGAAATTTATAGGAAAAAAATCCAGCTTCTGATATGATCAAGGTACATTTATTACCTAAAATAATGTAAAAATTGTAATATTAATAAATGGTTTTTCTATACATTTCTATAAAGATGAACTCACTAATATATTGAATCCCTTAAAAGTAAAATTAGTTTTAAGAATAAAAGAAGACAAAGCAGCACACAAGGCATTTTAATGAGTGTCATATGAAACTGGATAAAGTTAGATATAAAACTCAAATTATATAACATTGTTACATGCTAAAAAAAATTTTTTTTTAAAAGGCAACAAGATATTGATGTAAATTTTTTAATGTAATAAAGTATTGTGTTTATAATGTGTGAACGGGATCAGCATAATAAAATAACACAAAACCTGTTTTTTATAAGAACTATGCAATCTGTTATTATAATTTTTTTTTCTCTGTCTTTATCCAAACTTAACATAGACTTCTCCGGTTCTGGAAAGGGGCAGACCAACTATTTTTAGGGGCTTGGGAGCCACGATTTTAATTGTTCATCTAATGTTTTGGTTTTGTAGAAAAATTTAGCTCAAGTTTACATCCATTTGGTCGATGCAAGCATCAAAATCCATTATCAGTGCTGCTATATAGACTAGAGACTGACATTTTTTTGGGAATCCCCGATTCCTGTGGGGTGGGAGTCAGTATTAGTAACGATCACGTGATTGGGACGGTACAGGATTAAACATTAATGGGAGCAGACGGGAGTGGGAGCAAACCAATAGTACGGTAACTAAAAGAAACTAGGATCAATGCCAAAAAATAAAATGAAATAGAAAGAAAAAAAATCCAGTACTGGCGCCGCCATTTTGTTGTTTTTTTCCTTGAAGCCTACACTATAATGCGAGTCAAAAAAACTTCATGACCCAAAAACCAACAGTGCTTCTGCTCTGAGTTTTTCACCCGCGCTCAAAAACAACAATGGAGGGACCAACAGTTACTACAGTTAGAAACAGGAACTTAACTGACCCTTCATAGAAATTCAGATTC
>NW_015150968.1:230053-238797 GCF_000732505.1 Cyprinodon variegatus | reverse complement strand
CTGTTGTTTGTTTTGAATGATTAAAAGAGAAGAAATAAAGTTTAAAATGTTCATGCTTTGTTCCGAAGCATTTTAAATGGCAGTTTTTGACGACAAATGTAGGCCTACAATATTATGTTAAAAACGTCAGCCACAGCCCTCAACATGACGTCATGTGTTTCCCAACCCAGCCATTAGCCCCCCTCGCTTGAAACAGCTTCCAGCGCGCCTGTATTTTCATATATATTGGTGTGAGTTCCTTTGCTGATCTTAGCGCCATCTACTGGTTTGACTTTTTATCGTCGGACAAACGAAAGGAACACCATGGCCATACAGCACATGTGGAAGAGATTGTTTTTGAAACTGAGAAATGCTTTATTTTCTATCACGAAGTATCGATTTATCATCTAAAATGATGTACCATATTCTCAATTAAATACTGAGCAGAACAGCTTAACAGTATTGCTTTTTATGCCAAAAGTACTAGAAATACTGTAAATCTCATCAGTGTTCTGATATGAAGTCATAACCAGACTGAGCTCCACATTACAGCCTTAGAAGATTTACAGTGGAGAAAACTTTACTTTTCATAAAGATGAAGTCAAACAATATTTTAGACTGTTGACAATTCTGGGTCTTAACATCAATTAAAAGCTGATCTGTAGGTGCTAGCTTCTGGTTTTTAGTTTTTATTCATGTTTTTCCAATACGTTCCAACAGGTTGGAGTTTGCTATATTCATGTTGATTTCTATTGCCCGGTGTTTAGAGCTTATTTTTAATGTACATCTTCAATATTACCTTTTAGTCACTCCATTGTTTTTCTCATTTATTTAATTCTGCATTAAATTGATTTGTAACCATAACCAATCTAGGATGAAACACATGGTTTCTTTCCTCTCTTTCTTCCCATATCGTTTACCTCAACACTGAAGTTCTCTTTTGATTTTTTTGTCTGAAACTTGTTTCTTTGTTTCCTTCCTGTCTCCATGTCCAAGTCCCACATTCAATATTATTCAATTAAACCCTTCAATTTCCAATGCTGCTGGTTTAAAACAGGAGTTTTAACTTCACTTGTATCCTGCAACTTGTAGGTCTCTCCCCTGCCCTCCACACCTGAATCTAATGGCTAACCTGGCCCTCCCTCTAGCTGTAGTCAGGCTCTGCTAATGAGCTCATATCAGGCGTGTTGAGGCAGAGACACATCTAAAAGTTGCAGGATGCCGGCCCTCAAGGATTTGAGTTTGAGACCACTGGTCTATAACATGAAGTTATAAAAGAAGCTACATCATTAATATGACAACTGCAGTAATACCAGATTTTAATGTTGGCTATGAAAGAAGCCTTCTGTGAGCTTTGCTTTAAAGTCTGATGAGCACCAATGTAATAATCATTTGGTCTGAACATGATCGATTAAATGGATCAAACTTGCTACTGATGTATGATTCCTTTGCAGTTCTTTCAAGTGAAGCAGAAATCCTCAAATGCATTTTTGGGGGCTACTCAGAGAAGCCCATCTGCCCGGCAGCTAGCCAGAACTCTGACAGGTGGACTTGTGTGAGGAGCGATTCATATAGCCCATGGCCGTCTTTAGCGACCATCAGGGGAATCCACTGCGTCATTTCTCCATTCCTCCCAGTTCATGCATCACCACCTGGCGCTCTGACAGCGGCTGCTGCCCATCGTGGCTTTCTTGTCAAACTCTGTTGCCACAGCCCTTGACACCTTCCTCCCATTTCTGTGCTCAAAGTGCCAAAAATCTTAGCTGTTGAATGTTTGATTTATATTTATGCCTGTGCTCCCTCCCTCCGGCTCTTGAATGCCTTTCAAAATATACTGTATATCTAAAGCACATAGCAGACTGGCTGTGTACAGGAGCTGTCAGGAGGCTGTCATGTTAGTCCGCTGTGCCTGGCATAGATGCTGTCTTATGAATTCATGAGCTTGAAGTTGAAAAAGCTCAGTTAAAGTGTGTGTGTAACTGTCTGAATGTACATGTTTGCCTTTGATTATGACTTTGCATGTGGGTGGAGCAACTTCAACGACCGTTTAATGACATGTTGCTCTAAGAGATGAATATGGATGAAGCTAGAAAAGGATTTCAGGACATTGTTAGTTTTTTTTTTTTAGTTAATGTTCAGACATGACATATTAGTAATAACAACATGTGTATGACATGAATCATCTGTTAAAAAGAAAGTTGGGGTTATTCCAGGTAAATAGATTCCCTGATGTCTGCGACAGAATATTTTTCAGCTCCTCAAGTTTTTCATGTAAAAAAATCTGGTCTAATCAGGTCTCAGTCTGGACTGATTTACCACTGGAGCCGATCTCTCCCTTTCCCTTAATCAAGCCCTCATCGTGTTTCCTGCGCTCCATGAATGATTCACTGTCAGCCAGAGGGGAACACGTGAACAGCCTCTCAAGGACATGTTTCCGTCTAGAACTTCTTTTGCTTCTCCCAGCCCTTTAAGATGAGACAAAATGATTCAGTTAGCTTGAAGGGGGATAATTTTAATGTCACAGAAAACTTATTTCTGATAAACTCTTAGAGCAGAAATGTCCTGTAGCTCAGAGATGTGAGGTTAAGTGCTCTGCAAGTTCAAGTATACATTTCAGTTCTACTGCCTCGGAAGACTGGTTGGACTTTGTTAAAGATAGTTCAGAGAGTTTATTCTAGACAGGGAGGGTTTTATCTTAAGACTTGCTTTGCAGTGACTATAGATCATCTGATGGTTATATTGTGAATATGGTTAACTATTGGTAGGCAGAGACCGCAGTTGCTTAAGGGCCCCCAACCTCTTAGGGGCACCGTCACTTACCCCTGGTAGACCTCCTACGCAATTGTGGACTAGGACGTCTCTTTGCATATGTAATGGTGTGAAAAATTCCTCCTAAACCCACATGATACTAGGTCAAATGACCACACCTTATTTATACCCCAACACATGGCAGATTTAAACCTGATGGTGAGCCGTTTAAACACATCAATAGCAAAGCAGACAGTGGTACTTTTAATTACTATGTTAATAACTGTGTATAGTTCATTAGACGGTTGGTTAAAAAAAATACACTCATATAATATGTTTCAAACCGAAATAAAGATCTTAAAAGAACAATGCATTTGAGTATTTTATTTTTTTACAATACGACTTGGAATTATGGGTAATCCAGAGCGTAGATTAAAACCATTACCGTTACGTACAATGTGTTAGCGACCAAAAAGAGGTAGTTAAGCGTATTCCAGAAAAGGAAAAGCAAAGAAGAGCTGCTGGAAAAACGGAATAAACTTCCTAAAATAAACACGTTCTTTCAAAGAACGGGAGGGGTGTTGTACTTTCAATGGGCCCACCCAGATGATGTTGCTTACGGGCTTATTGTTGGGTCGTTACGCCATTGATTGTGAACGTAGGAAAATCTTATTTGAGTGTGAAGCAGGTGTGGTCCTACTGTGTCTCACTTGTTGGCAGCTAGGCATTACCCTGCAGCTTTCTTTAGAGTCCATCCACTATTATATCAAAACGATTATCCAGGTTTGCTAATTCTCTCTCTTCTACTTGAGCTGGATGACTTCTTTCTCAGAATAATTAAAATGCCAAAGAAGCGTTATCAAAGATCCTTCCTCCTACTATCTATGTAGACTTTATAGCCATTCCCATTTATGAACCTTTTCTTTTCTCAGTTTTCCTCTTTGGATGGTCTTTTGTTGTTTTCCTCAGGTATTGTCAAAAATGTACATTTTCTGAGTTTTGTGTGAACCTGTTTTGCTTCCGTAGTGACCATATCATTTGGAACTAATTATCTAATGATTAAGTGCAACAGATATTAAGGTAACCAAGAAGCAACATGTGCTGAGCTTCCTGTGGTAATTCAGAAATGAACACTACAATGGAGACGATCCAAAGACCAACGATCCAAAGAGCTTTATCTATGAGGATTGTGTTCTTGATTCAGCCTAGTGGAAAATCGCTGTCGTGCACTGGATGCAATTCAAAAGTGCTATAACAACAGAGGAAGACCAAACAGCTTGTGAACTTTTTACAGAATACAGCACTGGTATTAAATCCATATTTCAAACAGCTTTTGCAGCTTCAACAACTAGCAGCTTCACTTGCTCGCATTGACTGATCTGTTGGTATAATATAGAGATGTGCGGACAGGTTTTGACTTGGTTGGGTCCTGAGGAGCTATGGAGCGCACTGTCACTTGGAAATCCAGGAGGGCTTGAACGGAACTTGAGGAGGTTTATCCCCTGCCAGTGTGAGACTCAAAACAATCCTTCCAGGGGAAGAAGGCCAAAACATCCAGCTACAGGATGGCTTCCTGCCGAAAGGCAAAGACAAAAACAAAGTTAGGCTCAGTGAAACAAAGACTCGATTAGACTCAGCTATTCTCAGCTTGGCTAGAGTACCCAAAACTGGCAAACACTGTGGCGTCGAGGTAGTGACAATCCATAGCTTAAGTAGACCTCAGTGATGAGCCAACCAGCCGCAGGTGTGCGAGAGGACCAACGAGAACAGGGCGCCACCTGGTGGTGGAGGAAGAGGAAGACACAAAAAACACACAAACTGGATTCCTAACAGAGATGAGAAGGCAGAGATGAGTTTAGCTGATTTAATTAACATCCAAACAGGGACAAAAATCCAACATACTGAATACCAAAAACAATAAAAGGAAAACTTCAAGGAAAACACATGTGGGAAGCAAGGAGACGACAGAGCAACTAAACAACATTCAGAAACCAGCACTGAATGACGGCTCTGCTGCTCTTTAAAGCCCAGCACTCTGATGAGACTGATGAGCTCCACCTGTGAAGACTACCCAGGTTCTCTACAAAGATCCTCTGTGTAAGAGATGCATAACTCGTTCTCAAACACACACACACAGAACCCTGACAAGAATGTAACCTACTGTGGGCATGATGGTATCATAGCTTCAAGATGAAAAAAGCCAACACACTCATCCCTCATTGAAATTCTGTAGTGAAGGCATTAGCTGTCACTTGTTACCAGGCGGTCCCCAGAACCCAGTCATGGTATTGACCAGGATAGAGGACGACAGGACGTCACCATGGAGGTTTCCTGCATGTTCTGAGCAGTTGAATTTCTCTCACACTTCATACTGTGTAACAGGGATCACAGCACTAATGGTCCTGAAGACCATTGTTGGATGTTAACAAGTATGAACCATGTTTAGAACAAAGGCAAAGAAATAAAAGATACACATCCAAACAAAAAATATCTTTATATTTATTTAAATCTTTTTATAAGGATACAGTTATACATTTTTGCCTGATGCTTTTTCAAATTTCAGCTTTTTTATCCAACAACAAAATGGAATTAAAGTCTTTCTAATAACAAAAGAAGTTCTGTTTTTTTTTGGTCCCATTTGATTTCCTGAACTTGTCTTTTGTCCTTCCTCTCACCTCCTTTTTCTGATCTCCAAATTCAACATTTGCTCAGCCAATAAGCAAAGCGTCTCAACTGAAAACATTTTTTGCTTAGATTTACGGCGCCGTGGCGGCTTTCCAAATTAGAATGTTTATTTATGGCCATCAATATTTAATTGAGTTTTCTCTAATCTTGCATTAGCGGGTTCAGAAGTCTCTGCATGGCTGTTTAAATATTAAAATTAATTGGAGCGGAGATACTGTAAAGAGGCTTGACTTAATTGTTCTGGGAGAACAGGTAGTTTCTAAAGCCTGTCCATGCTGGAGACACCACACAGACACGCATTCAGACACATTGTGTGCCTTTGGTGGGTAATTGTCTTTGGGGATCCTGTTGAATGCACAAACAATTTTCCTAGTTCACAGTTCAGCTGTGTTAAAGGTTTTTCGAGAACCTGCCTTTGCTGTAGCACAAGCTAAAGGAGGTAATGAGGAAAAAACTTTAATTATCAAAGATTATTCCAATTAACGCATAATTTTAAAAACACGATCACACAGTTAATTTATTTGACATTTCAAATTCAGTTTTCTAAATACATTGGAGTTGTTTTAGATCCATATTTAGACTGTTTATTAAAAACAAAAAAATTAGAATGATAGTTCCCCTGCATAGGATCAGCTTATTATTAGTTTCAGTTCTTTATCGTTACTTTTTCAAAGCCCATATAATGAAGTTTAAAAATGGCATTCTACAAAAAATTCCTGAAATATTAAAGAATGTAAATCATGTAAAAATCCACATTTTTAGCTAAACACAGTGTTATAATGCAATTCCTTCATTGAAATGATGCAGAAAGATGAATTTTGCTTGATTTGTGCATCTCTGAGTAATTTTCACTAGTTCTGCTGTTTGAGCAACAGCCCCTCCCCTACCTGTGAAAATGAGCAGTTGGAGAATAACTATGTGAGATTTCTCCCTGCAGGAAGTACCTGCCTTAATCGCACTGTAACCGCACTGTAAATAAATACTCTCTTTCTCCAATCCAGGTGATGTGAGGCAGAGCATGAAGAGGCTGCAATTTTTGCATGGGTAGCAACTTTTCTTTTTTAGCTAATGTCTAAGTTTCTAAAATAATGTTTTGGGTGTGAGAGGTCAAATACTTTTTTTTTAGCCTTTAGAAGAAGAAGACATCACATCATGGGCGGCACCCAGACAGGAGAGGCTGCTTCGCTTTGAATGAAAGCATTATTCTTTGGTGTATGAAGATAACCTGTGGGCGATTTTTAAAGGCTTGATATAGGACCTTTAAATAGACGAGTGTAGTGATAGAATGTTGTACAAAAAATAGATGCTCAACCTGTTCTGAATCTACTAAAGAAACGGTGGAGGGAGCTAAAGTTGCAGGTGATGGCATGGAGGCCTTCCGTTGGAAATAAGCTGATAATAAGCTGATCACAAATATGAGCAATGATATGAATGTGTTAATGATAATAACACATTTTCCAAAGGAAAAGTTATTTTTAGCATAATGAAAATAAATTATATAGAGTGATACCTTCCGTTTTTTTATGCTCTGAATTGTTCATCCCTTTACATTTTTTTTTTTAGGAAATACCAGCATCACTTTCTAAATAAACTTCTTGCTTGAAATGAATTTTGCTTAAAGCTAAGCTACAGGAGGTTAAAAATGAGCTATAGTAGTCTTTTTAAAATAATAAAAGCAGCCAAACCTGGTGCCATTTCTGTTGCTGGTCGGGAAAATGCTTAGAATTTAAAAGTAGATCATATCTTAAATAATCTAAAAAAACTTTTTCTGAGGCTTTCTGGTGCAAACAACTGCTAACTACCTCATAGCATCGGTACTTCACCAAATATATCCTTCAAACCCATTTAAAAATATTCCAAAAGAAACACCTCCCTAACTGAGTAACAGGATATAAATGATGCTTTTAGTGGATTTTCTTTCTTTCTTTCTAGTTTTGGTTTTAAGAGCACAGGTGCACAGGTGTGAGGAGAATTATTTCTGATTCTATTCAATATGTTGATGAGATTCAGTGTGGGGAAGTTTCCCAGTGTGTATCAATTCAAACTTATTTTATATACGATTAGACTGTTTGTCTGGCTGAGGTATAGAAACAGATCTTAAAAGCGGCAGAGTGCCTGTGTTAGGCCTCGGGTTATGCTGCCGAGGTGATTTAAATTACACTGTCTCTCATTTCATTAATAAACCCACCCCCCTTCCACTGAGCCTAGGGGCGTACAGCTACAGGAGCAACTGAATGAAATTTGGTTTTTCAAAATGAGCTGCACACTCGAAAGCGATGGTAATCTCAGATGTAGAAATTGGAAAAGTCAGCCCTGCAAATGCATCTGCTGCTTTCCTCCAGACAAACATGCAATATTGATTCTCTTTCGGAACAGGTCATATTTTATGTATTTATTTTTAAGGTTTGAATGGGAACCCTAGTGTTTGCCTGGGTTTCAGCTTTTAAATGAACAGCTATAATGATGAAGAAAATAGTCTGTCTTCTGACCTCAGAAACCTTAATTAGCAAATTTTAATTTCTTTAGAAGTCGGAGGACTTCTAATGGTAATGTTCTTAGTCACGATTGTAATAATGTTTTCTTCCACCAGCATTAAGATCCTCTAATTAAGATCCTATTATGCATGACTGATAAATGCAATAACTATGATACTCATTCAAGTATGGAGCATCTGACAGGTTTTAAAGACTTATGCAATCTGGCCAAGGTTGATATATAAGGACTAAATTATCAAATATTTGTCAGGATGCTTTTGCCTTGAAGCAAGAAGGTTGTGGATTGAAATCCCCAAATGGTATAGCTTCATTTGCATGCATGGGTACTCATACTTCTTTCAACAGTCCGAAAACATGAAAAATAATTTTATGGAAAACTTTAGATTTGCCTTTAGGTTGTGTGTTTGGGATGAACTAATGTACAGAACCAACCCTGCAAGGATTAGGCAGGTATAAAGAAAGAGTGGATGGATGGTCCATATAGGGAGACAGCAGACTGACAGTTCAGCTGCTCTTTGAGGTGATTGTGGAGGAGGGGATTCTAGCAGAAGTAAATAAAATAAAGGCAAATGGGAAAAGTGGCATCAAAAAGGAAGAATTGTAATGTTTACTGGAAAGCAATATGACTAACAGTCAATCTTTCACCAAGTGCGGCTGACAATGAGCTGTCAAAGAGTGAGGACATTAAAATGACAGACACTTCAATAAAATAACCTACACTGCCAGATAAACGGCAGGGTGGAAATTAACAGGTAGTTTGAAAATGAACAAGTAAAAACAAAACAGAAAGATCAATGGATGGATGGATGGATGGATGGATGGATGGATGGATGGATG
>NW_015150968.1:222181-229501 GCF_000732505.1 Cyprinodon variegatus | reverse complement strand
GGTTTGTTTTTGTTTATTTGCTCTAAGAATCGTTGCAGATCATCAGCTACATTTAATAACTGAAAACTTGTGTGAAAGAAAATTAAAGAGCCAAAAAAGAGCTGTTTGTGTTATCAGATGTTGAATGCTTTCTTTTCTGGTGATGAAGCTCAGGTGCTGAAAAATGTGATTCCAAAAAAAAAAATTAAAAACAATCCACTGGACTTTGCTTCAAATTTAGAAACAAAGTCCAGTGGATTGTTTTCTTTTTTTGGAATGACTATGACCTGAACGACTGAGAATCTTCACCAGCATATTGAAAAATGTGATTTCTTTTGGTACTTAAGTTTTCATTTGAATTCCACTTGCAATCAGCACACAGCCTCTTTGCATTTCCTCCTGAACAGCAATGAAATGAGAGACAAATTTTAAAAATATGGGGTTATAAGTTTCTTCTTTTATTTTTCTTTTGCTTTTCAACGTTTCCTGGTATAACCTGTTCATTCATGCTGAACTGTTAGATCAAAATGTTCTTTTGCACAAGATTTTATTAAGGGTGCAAAAGCTTCAAGCTGCTGGAGGATTAAAGCAAAACTTCAACATTTGTTTGTGTTGGTCTTTGCGCTGCTCCAAAAGGTGGAGCTGCAGTTTTGCTGAAGGAGATAATCTTCAGAAACTCCAAATGATTATAAATGTGGCTACAAAACACATTTCAATGCAGGTTTTAGCAACAAATGATGAGAAAACAGGGATTATCTGAGAGGGAGTGAAATAGGGATGAGAGGAAGGTAAGTTAAGATTTAGAAGAAAGGATGTGAGGCATGTGTGTTTAGAGGTCCGACTGCTTTTAAATGAGATTGCACACTGCTGCAAAGGCTGGAGAATTTTATTAAGAGTCTTTATGTCTTCTGCCTTAAGATGCAGCGATCAGCATAATCCTTGTTTAAACAAGAGATAATGAATCTCCTTCCGATGGAGGGAAGCATGATGCCAGTGCAGAAATTATTGAATTTGGATTAGGAGAGGCCCATTTTAAAGGTTTTAAAGTAATGCCACAGCATTAATGAAAAGTTGCCCCAGGTCTGCAAGACTGTACAGGGTTGCATAGGTTTCAGTTGCAAATTAAGGACATTTTCTGGTATATTTATTTACCAACCCTCTGAACACCACTGTATGGGACAGATAAACTTTTTAGGGTTAGGAGTAATCTTTAAAGGCTTAATATGAATTAAGGTTTGGATAGGGTCATCAAAAAACACCCTAATGGGGTGGAAATTTAAATTTGGGTGTATGTGGGGGGAGGGGGTGCCTGAGCCTCTTTTTAGCCAATGAAATCACCCGTACTCAAGTCCGGATGTTATTGCCTATTGTTCTTATCATGCTGTTCTGTTCATGTTGTCTTACATGTGTCGGATGGGCCGACCCCCCCTTCAGACAAACGTTCTGTATTGTTTAAACCTGCTTATCTAAATAAGTGGTTTAATATAGATTTCCTTCCCTAGTTTGTTTTTCAGCTAAATATTATCAAGTGCTGTTCATTCAAAGCAAATGCAGTTTTTTAAATACATTATTTGCTTCCATGCAGTTGGTGGCTTTCGCTTCTTAAATGCTTCTGTTCCTGCATTCTTGTCATTGCTTTGCAGCCTTCCTGCAATGTCAGATAATACTAGACAGTATCCCTGAGGGCTTCTGTTTATTTATTCATTCATATATAAAGAAGGAGAGGCTGATATTATGCAGAAATATTAACACACACCTTGTTTTTGTTTTTTTTTGTTTTTTTTGTATGTAGCCTATAGTGGGTATTTTTGCACCAAATGTAGGAGTATGTAGTAGGAGCTTTCAGAGGCAGGAGCAGTTTACACAGATTAGGCATAACATTATGACCACTGACAGGTGACGTGAATCACACAGATGATGTGAGAGATGAAGTATTGGGCAGCAGGTGAATATTTCTACTTCAAAATGGATGAATTAGAAGGAGGAAAGATGGACCTGAGTGAGTTTGACACAAGTCAAATTATGAAGCGACTATCGGGTACTTGAAATGACTAATGTCCATAAATCAGCCGGTGTCGCTGGTTATCATAATCCAATAAACTTCATCACTCTTCCTTTAATGAACTTTTACTGAATTATTAATTACAGTATACCTTCCCACAGGCTTAGAAATTTGATCCGTAAACAAAAACAGTACATTTTGTAAAAATGTTTACTATTAATGTCTATTAAAAAAGTTTAACTAAAACATGTATTTACTGTTTTTGTACTCTTACAGTTTACAAAGGTTGTAGGTTAAAAGAAACAACAAAAAAAGAAATTATACCGCTACTTGGGAGTAGTGGCTTATAGTAAATACAACAAAGTGCTTGTGATCTGAAAAAGGCTGGATGAAGCTGGTTTGATTCCCTCAGACTGTCACTCTAGCTCGCTGAGCAAGACCTCTGACCCCTAGATTGTTACTTGCCCACTCCCATTAATTCATTATCCTTCCTCAAAGATCATTTTTCATTGTATGATTATGATTACCGGTACTTGAAAATATTTCTAGTTTATCAAAATAAATGGGAAATTAAATAGGAAAAAGAATCCAAATAAATTCATACTGATTGATTGATTGAGTTTATTGATCTCACAGACGATAAATGTACCACAACCCATATAGTCAAAGAAGAAGAATGTGCCAAAGGAAGAAACAGGTGCATGGATATATATACAGTATATACAGTGCATCCAGGTATGACAGCAGTTTTTTTGTTTCTTGTTTTTTATTTTGCTTTTTTTTAAATAGTAGAATCATTATACACGGTTATTGCACAGGGTGTTTACATGGCTATTTATATAGATTGATATTTATTTTTTATAGAGTTATTGCCCATGGTATCAAATGAAAATTGCACATTATACATTGCACAAGTTATTGCTGTTGTATTGTAGCATTGTAGAGTCTGGTGGCAGCAGGGATGAATAGCGCTCCTTTTTACAAACAGGGTGTAAAAGTCTTTCACTAAAGGAGCTGCTCAGCTCCTATACAGTCTGGTGCAGAGGGTGGAAGGTGTTGCCATGATGGATGTAAGCTTGGACAGCACCCTCCACTCAGCCACTTCCTCCATTGAGTCCAGAGTGCAGCCTGGGACAGAAGTAGCCCTTCTCACTAGTTCAGTGTCCTCTGAGGACAGGATGGGTGCATACTGCAGGATCAGATCCTTAAAGTGACTTTGTGGATTTGCAGCCTCCTTCTTAAACTTAGAGACACATCTACAGTCTGTTGGTCCTCAGAGGTCACTTTCAAACAGAAATGAACTCAATTCTTAAAGCTAAAGTTGCTGATGCTAAACATGAATCTTTTACTTGAAATATAATTAACCCATTCATAATAGACAAAGTAGCAAGGCTGCTGTAAGTTTGCAAATCTAACATTTTTCAGGGTCACAGCTCAGATGAGACTCTTTCCTCTCCACTGTCGCTGCATGGCTGCTCAGTTTGAAGGACTGCAAAGTCAGCAACTCAGTTCAATCAGCTGAGTTTTCTTAGATAGATTTCACCAGTCGGTCTGTATGATTTGACTGAACTGACTACAGTATAGGGTGCCCTCAGATTATAAGTTTTCTTGAATTGAATTTCTTGAATCATATAAATAAACTGAATAGAGTTTAACTGGTCATGTAGAAACCACTTTGCACTATGTTTTATGTATCTTATGCAACCAGGTTGTAAGTTTTATAGGGGAAACTTACCTGCAGCTAACTGTTGTTGCTGGTTGGGAGGTGCTCACACAGTTTTGTAAATAAATGATAAAAACATCACAATCTCCTTTCAGTTACTTTAGGATACACACAGTACACAGGAGAGACAGTGTCAGCTGACCGGACCTTCCACCAGCAATCATCCAGGTTAATCTTAACCTCCATGGGCCAGGTTCAGGTGATCTAGCTGGGTTGGGTTTATGGCTTGAAGTAAAAAAAAAAAAGAGAGAATTTCTAAAGTACAGAACAAAAAAAAAAATAAAATCAGGAAACAACTTTCCACTGGTTAAATGGACCCATGTGGGGCCTCTTAGTCAGAAGATTTCAAGGTCACATGACACTAAAGTACTGTGTCATCATACAGCAAAAAGAAAAGCGGAGTCTAAAGTTGTCCAATCAGCAAAAGTAATTCCTGTGTGACATCAGAGAATTTCAAAGTGTGCAACTTTATTAAAAATATTTCCTCTAAAACACACAAATAACAGCTTCTTTTCTCAGTAAAAGTATGATTAAAATTGTGTTGGTTTGGGTGGCACCAAAAATACAGCTTTGGTTTAATATAATATAATAATATAGAACCACATGTATAATGTTTACGTGCTGAACAGGAAGTACAGCCAGCTTCTGTAGCTCGGCTTAAAAAAGTGACACCGAAACCAAACAGAGAAGATGCCCAGCTATTTATACTCTTTGCTATTTGAGGGCATTAAGGTATCATTATTCCTTATTAAGAGTTAAATCATAAGAATGAAGAAAAATTGATTAACCCTATATATCATTAGTCCAACTGCTGGAGAGAGTTTTCATCAGTAATGTACAACAATTGTCGAAGAAAGACATGCATGTTTGAAACAAGCTGTTTTCACAATGGAGAAATGGGCCTTTTTGGCAAAGAGTTCATTTTATCGTACAAATAAAATTTAGCAGGATGAGGGCAGGAGAGCTAAGGCATTCATTGCAGTCGGCATATTTCCAGAACTAAAGTTTGTTGGTTGCTTCGTGTCTGCAGAGGTCAGTATCTAAAACATTTCCTGGAAATTAACAACATCCATGGTTCCATGATTGACGAATATAGTGAGGACTGGTCACTTTTTTCTGTCCAGTAGATGAGTAACAATATTTCATATTGCTGAAGAAGTTGATTTCTACTAGAAAAGTGACAGAAATGACGTCATCATAATTTAATGCTGGTCTTAGAGTGGAGCCCCGCCCCTAATGACAACCAATTAAACTCTGTTTGTTGCAATCTTAGCGTAGACGTGTGTAGCCTAACCTTACTAAAGCATGGAAAATAAGTTAGTTTAAGGCAGAGGATTTTGAATTTTGAAGGATAATTTGAATGATCTTTTTTAACACTAATTTCTAACAAGAAACATCACAGAGGAAAACCGAAGCGTTTGTATGAGCGAGTTGCTTTTAGACCGAACGCAGGGCTCTAGGGATGAAAACCTGTAACTGTGATGCAGGCAGGTATCAGCATGTTCCATTTAAACCAACAATAGTCAGGTGCAAATACCATCTTGGCACCAATGAGGCAGTTTTAAGACAAATGTAGAGAAACAAAGTAATCTTACCTAAAATGTTTAAAAATGCACAGCAATATTAAAAAGAAAACACCCCATAGAATAAGTTTTATACAGTTTAAATGCTATAAAAGATGGATTTGGGATGAGTTCTATTTTAGAGAGCAGAGCGTGCTCACTGAAACAAAAAATAAGAGGTTTGGTGCAACCTGAAAACATCTGCATTTAAATACAAAAATAAAATCATTGAATTCTTTATTAGAATGACTTCTGTGTTAATCCTTCCTTGCCTTTTTTTCCAGTAGACAACTAGAAGGACCATTCAAGTTGACAAGCAGACTTTGATGGGCTTGTTATACTTTGACAGCTCACATTCATTTTGCCAACAATAGTTGCTACATTGTGGAAGTGCAAATATCTTGTATTGTGCCTGTTTTTTGGGTCCTCCGTGTGACGTCCATCCAACTATAAAACAGGTTCTGGAAAGCAACAGAACATCTTGAAGTTGTTACTAAATTATGTTCTCACTTAAAGCAAATAAACACATTAGAGGACCAAACTGAAAATGAACCAGCTATCATAAAAAATATATTTATATTTACGAACGTAATTGTTGGTTACAGCCACATAATGAATGTTTGATCAGAACACGGTGTATCTGACAGCTGAGTGATTATGAATGAACTAAACATGCAGTAATTAGCAATCAGTGACAAATCTGTCCTGTTGTGAGACAATAAGATGGATGGACCAACTGTTGGAAATAACAAATGGAAAAAAGAAAATGAACAGCTGTAGAAAATAAACTGCTATAGGATACAAGCACAGAGGAGCGATCAATTCAATTCTAAATTTCAATACCTAAAGATGATATTAACCTCTAAATTGGACGAGACAAAAGTAATAAAAAGCAGCCGGTGATTTCATGAATTAAAGGGAAATATCTAATGAAACCCACCTGAAGCTGTGAAAAAGCAATTAACCCCTTTGTCAAAGAATAAACTTCATGTAAAAACCACATTTCTCTGGTTAAATTTCCTTGCTACGTCTAAGTCCAGATGTTTTGAATCAAGACATCTATTCTGATTAGATGAACCAGGTTTGAAATCTGTAAATGGTAACACATTTCCAAAACGAGAGAAACTGAGATCAGCTGAAAAACAGTTTTGATATCTCAAGGTTTGGAAAGTGAAGAAGTTTCAAAGCTTTGGGAATCCTGCAGATCACAGAGAGCCATTACTTGTATGGTGAAAACGCAGAACTTTCACAGGAGCGGCCATCCAAACAACATATTTTTTAGAGCAAAAAGATGACGCCATCCAGGAGGTAACAAAAGAAAAAAAAACTCATAATTTAAAGCTCCAAAGTCAAACGGTTTCTCCCTACTTCCTAGTAAAGATGAGCTCACTACTCCATGACATGTTGAGCACAGAGGTGTGCACACTACCCTGAAAGTTCTACTCAACTAAGAGTAGCTCTGCTTTAACATCTGTAACTCAAATAAAAGTAAAAAGTTGTCATCCAAGATATAACTCAAAAGTAAAAAAAGCAGGAAAATGGCTACTATAGTAATGTATAATTGTGGGCTCATATCATCTGGTTGAATGTGCAACATTATTTGTCAAAAGAATAAAAAAAAATAAAAAATACAAATAAATGACAAGATTACAAAAATAACAAATTCAGACAAAACAAAGTTCTCTAAATCAGCGGTCCCCAACCTTTTTTGCATGACGGACGGCTATATGTGAGACAATATTTTCACGGACGGGGGGGGTTTACGAACGGGGGATTTTACAATCAAGTAAAATGATATGACTGGCATAAAATCAAATACAAACAGCATAAAAATAAAACAATAAGCCGGTCCCATCTAGGCGTAATCGGAGGAAATGACACACGAAGTGTGCTCCTGATGTCCAGTCTGCTCCGTAGCTTTGTTTTGGTCGCTGTCACCGCAGAAAATCCCGCTTCACAAAGATAGGATGTTATAGATAGGATGAGTCTTGAACAGAATTAACTTGTGTCAAGAGGCACAGATGAAACCGACTGATGTAATTGGGAGAGAATAC
>NW_015150968.1:218406-222133 GCF_000732505.1 Cyprinodon variegatus | reverse complement strand
GTATGTTAACTGTAATGACTTATCTTGGACAGGCTGCTATGTAAACAGGCCTTTAGTCCTTCGTTTAGCTATGCTGCGGTTGTTTACACTACACCTTTTCCAACTAAAATGGCGTCTTAGCAACAAAAGTCACGTGACTGGCGGAGACCGATAAGTAAAGATGAGCTCACTATTCCATGACATGTTGAGCACAGAGGTGAGCACAGTACCCTGAAAGTTCTACTCAACTAAGAGTAGCTCTGCTTTAACATCTGTAACTCGTTGTCATCCAAGATATTACTCAAAGGTAAAAAAGGAGTAAAATGGCTACTATATTAATGTATAACTGTGGGCTCAAATCATCTGGTTTAATGCGCAACATTCTGTGTCAAAAGTATAAAACAAAATAAAAAATACAAATAAATGACAATATTACAAAAATAACAAAATCAGACAAAACAAAGTTCTCTAAATAAACCATTCCAGCATAAACTTTCTTCATATAATTTAGACAGACTACAGAACTCCCAGCGACATTATCTACTGTTGACTGTATATTAACCTGATCACACAGGGATCCAGTTATTGTAATGAGTAGAGAAAAATGTTGCTTAACTGTATAGTGGAGGATTTTCGAGAATTTGTTAAAAGATCCACCCTCTCTACTTTAAAATAAAAAAAAAATGCCCATGCACAACCCTGTACCTACTCCCAAGAGGGATCGCCTATTAAACGCATGCAAGAGCGTGCAAAGGCCCATTTCTCCTCGTGCACGCTCTGTTTAAAAGTTGCTGTTTGCATCGCTCTTACAAGCTTACTTTTCAAAAGAAGATTTGCAATTTTTCCACCATGTCACACTCAATAAGTAAAAATGGGGATTAACACCTGAAACGGCCTTACGTAAACATACCACCAGAATGACTGACAATTAGGAGGACCACTTATTTAGATGATCCACCTGGGAAAATAATAGATATATAGAATAAGGGAAGGTAAAGTACAACTAACCCTAAAAGGAAACTTTGTCCAAAAAGTAACACAAGTAAATGTAACTAAAAAAAATTAACTAGTTTCTATACTACAGACTTCTAGTTGAGCAGCACAATAATTGACAGATTAGACTGGAACATATACATAACAAGCTTCAGCAATAAAACCCAAAATTATCAGTACCGATATCAGATTCCGTTTTAACATCCTTTTTATTCAATTAAGAAATTTGTTTCTGATTGTTCATGGGGCCTGCATCTCTGAGATAGTAAGATATAGTTAGAAAAATACATCAAAATTAAAGTATGCATTTTTCTTCATTTAAAATTAAAAGGTTGTATATCAGAAACTAAGTATACTCTATTAAATAGTCATTATACATTTTTTTATTGTCTATACAGCCATCCACTGCTCTGAACATCAGAGGACCTCCAAGCCATCACCCTAATTGTTAAGTCAGAACTCGCCGGCTGCTGCAAAATATGAATATTACTTCCAGTCAGTAGATATATTCTGGTAATAGTAAAAAGATCACATAAAAACTAAATCTACCAGGGGTAAGAATAAAATAGAATAAAAGTTATATGCCTGTAGGTGAAGGGTTAAGTGTGTGGATGTTGTTTTTGTTTTTTTTCAAATGAAATGAAAAGGAAATTTTCATCTGACCTTTGAAAAAAAAAATTCAGCAGTGCTGCAGAGACAGAACCAATATTTCGAGTTTAGGAATCCAAACCTTTACACGTACCAGCCTTCAATCCTTAACCTCAGTTACTATCATCCAAGTAGTTCCCTCTAAACGTTCAATCATCCACAGCTTTTTTCCTGACCTCCCCACTCCAGCCTTCGCCCTCTGGCCACTCAGCCCCTGTCCACCACTGACCTTCATCTCGAGCCCCAAATATTTCCTTGCTTTAACCCTTCTGAACCTTTTCCAGATGGGCCGCTCACCTCTGATCAAAGAGGGCTGTGTCTAATTGAAGCTGACAGCCACATTAGTTTCCCAGACTGCTGTGATAAAACATCATACTGCTGTACTCACACACAGCTCTGAAGAGATAGACCCACAGTGAGACCAGAGAAAGCTAGGATCCAGTTGAATGGGGAGGCCTCAGTGCAGGAAGGAAACATCAACGGTTCTTTGAGGAACAAATCACAGACAAGGCATAGAGAGAAAAACAGGGTTTAATTGAAATAAACAGGGAAAGAAATAAAGGGTTTGTCGCAAGAAAAATTAGGAAATGGAGGTCAGAAGGATGACATAGGAAACCAGGGGGGTCTATTTAGGTGAAACCGGAGGATTGTCAGTTCAAACCCCTGTTACGGCTTTCAGTTTTGTTCTGTCCTCGGGGGAATGTTGTGTAAAGTGTTTGGTCAAGTCTCCTGACTCTAAAAAGCGGCATACAGTATAAGTACAGGCCATTTATCACTGTGAGATCACTTTTCCTAATTTCACTTCTGAAATAGTCCTCAAACTGTTTTCTCAACTCAACCCCCTATGTGACGTCTTGTCTCTTTTTAACTTATCTATTGTTCCAAAGGGACCCTGAGAAGTAACTCAGAAATAAATTGTCACAAAATGAGTATGAGAAGCTCAAACTGATCTGAAGAGATGAGATTGAACAAAAGATGAGCAACAACACCGGAAGAGAATGGAGCAACAGGACTGAAGGAAAGGAGACTAATTAACAAAAAGAGGGATAAACTACATTAAAATGATCTACTCCAAAGGTAAACAGCCTAAAGTTAACATGAAGTATAAATCAAAATGCACAGAGTAGCAAGAAAGAAATGAACAGAATAAAGAATGCCTTTCTATAATAATATTAAACAACCTAAAATAGTAGAGTTACCCGTGTCCAGGCATCTGGGATTTGCAGATGTGTTTGAATAGGACCTAAAACACAGCCGAGGTCACTGTTTTTCTGCTCTGTTTACGTACATTGCAGTTCAGACCGGTTCTTTAGCCTTTCCTCCGCCTGTGCTGTCAGTATTCAGAGATAAAAAAAAGTATAAATCCTCTCCGTCTTCTGTCTCCGACTTTCTTTTTGTCAGTCTCTGATGATGCTGAATGTCACCTTAGAATGATTTTTCTTGACAGTAAATTCACAAACAGACACGTTTAGATCTGTAGGCTCCTCAGGGGAGTTTATTTTATTTTCTTCTCGACAAGAGCAGTTGGTAAAGGAAACTATATCTCTTCCAAAGTAGAAATCACATATTTAAGGATATCAAAAAGGTTTTTTGTCATATCATGCATTTGATGCCAGATATCAACCAAAACATAAGTTGCTCATAAAGCTGGTGCTGCTGATTTTTTCGATGTAAAGCTGCCTTGGGAAGCGGCATATAGATTAAAATATATATACATCATCTGACATAATTTACATAAATCCTGTTTTTTTTGGTCGGTTTTGTAGAACAAAAACATCTTCTTTAGATCAAATCAAAGTTTTTTTAAGCATGACTAGTATATGGAAACTATTCAATACAAATGATAACGAAATAATAATAATAACAAAAAAAATCTTTTGTATACACCGTGTGTATACAAAATAACAATAAAACTTGTCTAATTCTATGATCTTTTTTATTGTAACTGCCTTTGTGCAACATCAAGGGAGCATTTTGGGGTTAAGGTCAACAAGTGACTGAAAAATGCCGCTTCTTTGACATCCATCCATCCATCCATCCATCCATCCATCCATCCATCCATCCATCCATCCATCCATCCATCCATCCATCCATCCATCCATCCATC
>NW_015150968.1:213322-216320 GCF_000732505.1 Cyprinodon variegatus | reverse complement strand
TACTCCAGAGTGTTGTGCAGCATGGGGGTGAGTAGAAAATGAAGGCTAATCATGTTTTGGGTGTACTATTCCTTTAACATTAGCAGACTTTCAAATCCCCCTTTCTTAAATGCTTCATTTCAAAATAAACTTGTGCTGTAAAGTATATTAAAAAGACTGCTGTTGATTATGTTTTATGTAAATTGCTAAAAGCTCAGTTAAGAGATTAAATATTTGCTTATGTTTGATGCTTACAGTATAAAAACTATTTCACGTTAGATTTTAATGATTTAAGCAGCTTCTCTGATTTTAACGCTCATAAAGAAGCGCAAAGCTCTTAATCGTCTGAGTATTTAAAAACAGTCTAGATGCATTTTTAATAATACGAAAACCATTTAGACACACTGTGCTGCTCAACCCTTTGTTTGTTCATACCTAAGTATTTTTTTTATTTAGAAATACCCTCTAAAGTGTGCACAATTAATATCTAAAAAAGTTGAACTAGTTGAAATTCAAAGAAAAGAAGAGTTAGAATGAAGCTTAGTCAGAGTGAAGATTTCACCTGACATGTAAAGACCCAATTCTAAAATAATATTAAAACATTAAAAAGAAAAATATCACCAGGAAGCTGAGAATAACAAAGAATATAGTTTTCTTTTAGATAATATGGTGAAAGCAGCTCTCTTTAAAGTCATATCGAGCTTTATTCAAAAGGAAGCAGGTTCCTTCATATATGTATGATGCAATATCTATACACAGAGGATGCAAGACCACCCAATGATGTTACAGAGGTTGAAGCTGTACCTGAAAATTTCTGTTTTCCTAAATTTTTGTCATTTTATTTTATCAACATAGAAAAAGATCTCTGTGGGATGTTTTTGTTTTCTTCTTTTTGATTATTGGATTAACTGAGAAAAAAACTAAACATCTAAGTATTCAAGAACCAGGTGTAATTAAAGAAGAGAGGGAAATAAAACCAAGTGTTCTAATAGTACGGCTCATCTCTGATTTACTTCAATATTCTTGTTATTATGACTCACAAATGTTGTTAAGACACCATGCAGACTAAGAAACGGTAAGTACAAAGGGGAAACTCTCGTCTGTATTTTGTGAGTTAACCGCCTGCGTTCATGAACACCTGCTGGGCCACAGTGTTGAAATTTAGTGCTGATCCAGAACTAACGAGACAAATTAATCCCAGAGTAAGAAAAAAAAAAAGGCCTTACTAATGTCTGCAGCTCCTGCAGGCCTGCATTAAATACACAAGCATGAAGGAAATTTAAATCTAGGGACAGAGCTGTAAATTCATCTAAATGAAAACACAGAAAAGAAGCAAACAGGTGCAAAACAACAATAAAACAGCCATAATGTGACCTCCCTTTGTGACTTCAGAGTCTTATTGCCATAGTTGATGTAAATGGCCAAGAATAATCTGCATAATGTCTAACTTCTACAGGGTGTAAGCTGCTTTTGATTCTTTTTAGGGGTCTCGGTGTGAAATCCAGTGTGCATATGCCTACAGCTCCATTGACAAAATCCAGTGTAAAACAATTTCAGCTGAAAGTCAGTTAGCTGTTCCCTGTTGCCTCAGAGGACAACGTTGGTGAAGAAGCAGCATCATAAACAGAGAGGAACACAGCTGACAGGCCAAAGGAATGTTGTTGGGAAGCGTAAAGCAGGGTTATAATATAAACAATATCTGCAGTTCAGAACGTCTAACAGAGCTCTGTTCAATCCATCACCTGAAAGTGGGAAAAAGTCTGGCATCAATGCAATCCTACTGAGACATGAAAGTCCAGCTAAACTGGGCAGAGGCCCACGCTAACACTGAAGGCACTGAAGAGATTAAATATACAGTCATATATATATATATAGTTATATATATAGTTGTGCACTCCACAACTTTGACCTTAATGCAGGAGAAACAAGAGAAAGGCCACAGATTAAAAACACATTAAGATTTGCAAACCATATGGTGCTCAAGATTCAAACGTCCAAGTAATTGTAAGGTTGCATTACCCAAAGTTCAGACTTCTAATTTACAAACTGTGGCAACACTTGAACATGAATGTTTTTGTTAGATTATGATAGAATAATCCAATAAGGACATAAATTATACATATGTTTGTTTAGTTATTACTGTGCAGTTGAAGATGCCGTCATGCACCTGCTTCAACAAACCCACTGTCCTTCAGACCAGGCAGACAGCAATGTGAGGATTATGTTCTCTGATTTCTCCAGTGTATTTAATACAGTTCAGCCTGACTTACTTTGTTAGAAACTTTAGAAGACTCAGGTGGAGGCATCAACAAGCCTGGATCAAATACTATCTGACAAGACCACAGTTTGTTAGACTGAAGAGTCAACTGTCTACTTAGGTAGTCAGCAGCACAGGATCAGCACAGGTGACAGTACTCACTCCATTCATTTTCACTCTGTAAACCTCTGACTTCCAGTTCCACCTGTCATCTACAGAAAAACTCAGATGACTTTGCAGTCATTGGGTGAACCAAAGATGGACAAGAAGTTAAATCCAGAGAGCTGATTTACAGAGCGTTCTGACCAGCTGTCTCACTGTGTGGTGTGGAGGATGTAGCATCTCAGAGTGGAAGAATGTGAGAACAGGGGTGAGAACAGCAGAGAGGATCATCAGGGCTCCTCTTCCCTCCATGCACATTTCATCCCAGCGCTTCATGTCCCCAGCCCGCAACATCATCAATGACCCCTCACACCCCCACCATGGACTGTTCTCCCAGCTGCCCTGTGGGAAGAGGCTTTGCAGCAATTGATGTAGGTCCAGCAGATTCCCATTCCCAGATGCCATCAGACAGCTGAACTGTTGAGAAAACTCTAAATCATGTCACAAACTCTTCATCACACCATAACACCAAACCAAAACACAAAATAATTGCACCATTAATATTTAATGCTCTAAACTTCGATATCAATGTGTTTTTTTTTTGCTCCATGTTTTTTCTCCCAAACTGTTTACATTCAATCACTGCTGCACTTTAAGGAA